>NW_004524735.1:3936278-3938083 GCF_000260255.1 Octodon degus | reverse complement strand
TACGATGAAAGCAGTTCTCCGAGGGAAATTCATAGCTGTGAACTCACACATTAGGAAAACAGAATGGGAACAAATAAACACACTAATGCTGCACCTTCAACAACTAGAAAAGGAAGAGCAAACCAAACCCAGAGCCCAAAGATGGGAAGAAATCATAAAGATTAAAGCAGAAATTAATTCAATGAAGATGAACAAAACAGTTCAAAGAATTAACAAAACAAAAAGCCGGTTCTTTGAAAGACTAAATAAAATCCATAAACCCCTAGCTAACCTCATCAGAAAGAGGAAAGCAAAAATTCAAATACAAGCAATAAGCAATGAAAAGGGTATAATCACAACAGACCAAGGGGAAATTCAGAAGATTATCAATAGCTACTTTGAGAATGTTTACTCTCACACAATAGAAGACACAGACAAAATGGACAGATTCCTAGAAAGGTATAAATTACCACAACTGAATCAAGAAGATATAACAACTCTCAATAATGTAATAACAGACAATGAAATATGAAATATAATAAAAAGCCTGCTGGCAACCAAAAGTCCTGGTCCTGATGGATTCACAGCTGAATTTTCCAAGAAATTTATAGAAGATGTAATCTCTACACTCCTCAAACACTCTAATGAAATTGAAAAGGAAACAGTTCTCCCAAAATCATTCCTAGAGGTAAGTATTATACTGATATCAAAATGAGGGAAAGACACAACCAAAAAAGGAGATCTATAAGCCAATCTCCCTCATAAACACAGATGAAAAATCCTCAATAAAATCCTTGCAAATAGAGTACAGCAGATCATCAAGAAGATCATACAACATGACCAGTTAGGATTCATCCCAGGGATGCAAGTATGATTCAATATTCAAAAATCTATAAATATAATACACTATATCAATAGAGCAAAATCTAAAAACCACATGATCATCTCAATTGATGCAGAAAAGGCTTTGACAAAGGCTAACACTCAATCATGTTCAAGGTCTTTCAGAAAATTGGAATAGATGGCCTCTACTTCAATTTCATAAAAGCCATCTATGACAAGCCAAGGGCTAATATAATTGCAAATGGGGAAAAACTGAAATCTTTTACTCTCAGATCTGGTAGAAGACAAGAATGTTTTCCATCACCCCTCCTGTTCAGTATAGTTTTGGAATCATTAGCTAGAGCCATTAAAAAGATGGAGAAATAAAAGGAATAAGATTAGGTAAAGAAGTTAAATTATCATTATTTGCAGACATGATATTTTATTTGGAAGACCCAAAAAACTCCACCAAGAAGCTACTAGAATTGATAGACAAATTCAGTAGCATAGCGGGATACAAAGTCAATACCCAAAAGTCAATAGCATTCCTCTACAAAGATAGCAAACACACTGAGAGGGAAATTATAGAAAAAAAACCTTTTACAATAGCACCGAGGAAAATGAAATACCTTGGAATTCACTTAAGTAAAGACATCAAAGATCTTTTCACGGATAATTACAGTACTCTGAAAAAAGAGATCATAGTGGATTTCAGAAAATGAAAAGATATTCCCTGTTCCTGGATAGGAAGAACCAACATTGTGAAGATGGCCATACTCCCAAAATTGTTGCACAGATTTAAAGCAATCCCTATCAAACTACCACCAACATGCCTCCCAAACCTAGAGAAATCATTCTTAAAATTTATTTGGAACGAGAAAAGACCTAGAATAGCAAAGGCAATCCTGGGCAACAAAGACAAGGCAGGAGGCATTACAATTCCTGACTTGAAATTATACTACAAAGCTACTGTGATAAATCAGCATGGTATTGGCAAGGAAATA
>NW_004524735.1:3933926-3935857 GCF_000260255.1 Octodon degus | reverse complement strand
CTAGATGCTGCCTCTTGCCCTGTCTGGTCTAAGTTCCCTGCTGGTCCCTGAGGCACGTGCGAAGGCAAGTTGGCCGGCTTCAGCCTGTGTATTGGAAGCTTAAGAGCCAAGAAGACCGCCCCCTCCCATGGCGCCTGGGCGAGGAGCCCGTGGTCAACTCCAATATGTGTGTAGGGGGTCGTGGGTGGGAAATAGGCCCCCTACCCATACAGTTCACGGCCGCGGGAACTGCATCACCTCAATTGCTAAATAAATAAAATAACTAAAGTCATGTAAAAAAAAAACCAGAAATAATAAATCTCTTGGAAGAGAAAGTAGGAGGAACTCTTGAAGACATAGGGGCAGGTAAAGGGTTCGTGGGTAACAACTTGAAAGAATTAACAACTGGGACCATCTCTTTTTGCGACATTTTTGCACGTCAAAAGAAATTACCAACAAAGTGAAAAGACAACCCACAAATTTTGAAAAATCTTAGCTAATAAGCACTCAGAAAATGGTCTGATCTCTAGAATTTATAAAGAACTAAAAAACATTAGGGTCCCTAAATTTAAAGACCAAATCCAGAAATGGCATCCGAGATGAGCAAACACTTCTCAGAGGACAAAATTAAAGAAGTGAATAAATAATGAAAAAAGGCTCCACATCACTAGTCATCCATGAAATGCAAATTAAAAGAACACTGAGATACCATCTCACCCCAGAAAGAATGGTTATCACAAAGAACTCAACCAACAACAAATGTTGGAGAGGTTGGTGGGAAAACAGAACCCTTCTCCACTGCTGGTGGGAATGTAGACTGCTGCAACCATTATGGAAATCAGTGTGGAGACTCCTTTAGAAACTAGGACTGGAAATCCCATTCAAGCCAGCTACCCCCCTACTGGGAATCTTCCTGGAGGAACTGAAAACGTCATATCATAGTGATATAAGTGTGCCTATGTTTATAGCAGCACAATCTGTGATAGCCAAACCTTGAAAACAACCAAGATGCCCATCTCATGAGGAATGGTTGAAACAGATGTGGCATTTTTATACAATTGAGTATTACTCAGCTATAAAGAATGATAAACTTGAAGCATTTATATTTAAGTGGATGCTACTTGAAGATATACTTATAAGCGAAATAAACCAGACCCATATGTGTAAATATTGTATTGTCTCCCTAGTATAAATATGCAAAAGAAGCTTAGTGGAATAAGTACTTCCCTGGCAAGCGCAAGGGCCTGAATTCAATCCCTGGTTCTGCCAAAAAATAAATAAATAAAAATAATAATAACTTCAGGCTCAAGTCAACAACTTCTGACATTACCAGTCCTACAGATAACCCACTACTATTATGGACTACTGGACTATTTTTGGTTATTTTGCTGAATTCGTGTACCTATAATACTTAAATGACAATGGAATACCCATCTCTGACAAAACTAAGCAAAAAAAGGAGATACAAATGAAGGATCATTTTGTATCTGCATATTCAAAATAGTTAAGACAGATATACTGCTACTTTTCTTAATTCAATGAATAGAAAGATTTGTTCTAATAGTGTTTGGACAGGATATCAATGTCTGCATCTTATACTATGAATAACCACTACGAAGACAACAATATGCAATGTATTAATATTGAAACTGTCCTATTAATCGGTTTTGAAACTTTCTCATTGCTATTTGTTTCTCAATAAAATTAATAAAATAAAAAAATTTACATAACTTTGAAAAAAATGCGAAAGAAGAAATACTAATAGAAAGGTATAACATAATTAAAAGGAAAGCAAGAACTTGAGGATTGGGCAAAGAAGAGAGGGCAAGGAGAAAAGCTGGGAAGCAGGACAGGGACAAAGCCATACCTTTACAGGCACAAGATGGGTAAAGCAATGATCCTGAGAAACATCAGCAAGTTTTTTAAACTAGCAGTTAATTGGTAGGATTCTC
>NW_004524735.1:3930894-3931998 GCF_000260255.1 Octodon degus | reverse complement strand
AAAAAAAAAAAAAAAAAAAAAGGAAGTATCCACTTATTTCTGTCTGCATTGCTTTAAGTCTATGAACACGTTAAGTATCTTCTTTGTGCCAACAGTCCTATTCTGCTTTATGTTGAGTCTCTCTCCTTCGCTGATATTATAGTCAATATCGGGATCAGGCCTCAAAAGTGCAATTTCTCTTAATGCAATGTAGAATCAAGGGAAAAGATTTAAGTGTGCATTAAATTCTCTGAACCCTAAACTCCTACAGTCTTTTAATGTAATCTGAAACAGTACATCTGTATTGAACATTCCAAGAGCCCACAGCCCTACTCCTAGAAAAGTCCCTACTGAAAAATCACTTGTTCAATTTTTTGCATCATCAGTGTCTCAACTTAAGTGAAATATCATTTTTTTGGTTCATTAATTATTTAGGTTTCTGGGACTTGGGAGAAAGTTCAGCAGTGTAAATGCATGCCTGGCAAGCATAAGGACTTGAGTTCAATCCCCAGTACTGCCTGCTGAGCCAGCTCCAGAACCTTGGGTGTGCCATGCAGGCCCTGAAACCATGCACTGGTTCAGTTTTGAAAGTTTCCACCCCCACCCAGCACTTCCAAGCATTCCCCTGGGATACTTGTAATCCCAGTGCTGGGGAGGCTGAGACAACTGGATCACTATGAGTTCAAGTTGCATAGCGAGATCCTTTCCCAAATAAATACATAAATAAGTAAATTCTTTTAAAAATTATTTAGGTATCTGTCTACAGATTTTGAATGGAAATGGAAATGAGTTGAGAATTAAGAAAATATTGTCCAGATGAATAATGATGATCATGATCGTAGTAATTATAGCAGCTAATTTATCTTCATCACATTTTTGCATTTTTCTGGTTTCTCTATCTGCGATCATTTATCTTATGGCCACAATAATTCTAAGAGTTAGACATATTACTATCATCATGGTATAGATCAGAAAATTGAGGAACAAGAAGACTATCAAAAGACTTGCTAGGCACCAAGATTTAAGAACAAATTTGAGAACCACACATTCTTTCCTGAGTGTATAGGTAAATGTAATTCTATGTCCTGTAATTCTCTCCTTGGTAGAATTATATTCTATAATTAT
>NW_004524735.1:3927886-3929084 GCF_000260255.1 Octodon degus | reverse complement strand
CTTTTAGTTTATTAAAATTTTAGTATGTAGAAATGCTTTGCAACAGCGATGGTAAATTCATACTCCATGAATAACTTCTGATAGCATAAACACTGTCATCCTTAGGAGTATGATTTGGCAGACTAGTTGCTACTTGAACAGGTAGAGTGTGGTTTTCCCTTAGGGAAATGGAAAACAGAATAGAATGTCTCCTCTCCTCTCCTCAGCCCTAGTAGTATCTGAAGGAAGGAAGGAAGGAAGGAAGGAAGGAAGGAAGGAAGGAAGGAAGGAAGGAAAGAAGGAAGGAAGGAAGAAAGGAAGGAAGGAAAAAAGGAAGGAAGAGAACCAAGATTCACTCAGGTCAAGTGACACTTGCACTCAATTAATGTCCACAGGTGAAGAGTCAGACTCCCTGCTTGGAAGTGCTGTGTTGGGGTGGAAACTTTCAAAGCTGAGGCCAAGTAGAGTTGTTAGATTTTGATAGGAGCAGGGACATAGTCATCTTTTAGTTTTCTTTTGGGGGCTCAGAGCAGTCTGTATTGGGTATCTCTGAAGCACAATGTCCTTATGTTGGTTTAGATTATTATGATGCCATCTCAGAGGCAGACACTGATGACAACTGAGGGTAGGTAGCTGGTAACAGATATGGCACAGTTGGGATTAAGAAACTGAGCCAAATGTGTGAAATCATGAAGATTCCCAATAGGCAGGGCCACAGGAAATGAACGACCTTTGCAGTATTCCCTTCAGGCATGGAGCTAATAGAAACCTCAGCCCTAGGAGTATCTGAAGGTAACGCAGTAAGTCCTCATGTTGAAACAAGTATCACTTTTCTAAGAAAACTGAAGTACACTGGGCGTGGTATTGTGGGCCTGTAATTCCAGCACTTGGGAGGCTGAAAATAGGAGAATCATTACGAGTCTGATCTGTGTAGTGAAACCCTATAGACCCTGTACTAAATACATAAAATAAAAAGAAAACGGAAGTAAATTACCTGTGTGTATGTGTACATGTGTGTATGTTATGGAGACATTCTCAGTCAATGATGAAAAGAAAATTAAGTAATGACAGATTAGTTGGTTATCATTTGGAAGAATCAATCGATTTTGGTTATGGCACCTTATGATTGAATAAAAACTGTGGATGTGTTCAAGTGTTAAATAAATAAAAATAAACTGTACATTTTTTCTAAATTAGTGAGCCTCTGAAATTGAGAGTT
>NW_004524735.1:3926019-3927276 GCF_000260255.1 Octodon degus | reverse complement strand
GTGAATTATTTTCCAGTTATACAAACTAAAAATACTCTAATACCTTCAGATGTAGCATATAGGAAATAACAAACAGCATAATGCAAAAGGCAAGAGAAGTTGCTGTATGGTCCTGGATAAAGAATAAAAAGCTCTTAAAATGGAAGTTATGCAGGACTATATAAAATATGTTAGATTAACCAATTTAAAAGGTCATTAAAGATTTCTACAAAACAGTATCAAACTTTTGTCAGGTTATACACACATTTTTTCGTGTGTGCTTGTGTGTGTGTGTGTGTGTGTGTGTGTGTGTGTGTGTGTGTAAAAGACAAGGATATTAGAGGTTCACCTTTTAAAAAGGTCCTTGACGATTTCTACAAAACAGTATCAATCTTTTGTCAGGTTATACACACATTTTTTCGTGTGTGCTTGTGTGTGTGTGTGTGTGTGTGTGTGTGTGTGTGTGTGTGTGTAAAAGACAAGGAAGAAGTAATATAAAGTCATGGAAAATGGAAATATTTTTTTTAAAAATTTCTAATACTAGGAGAAAATGCCATACCATACATGGCTTTTAAGTAGATTATAAATCAAAGATACAGTATAAATCTTAAAACAAAAATTAAGATTAAGCAATATTCAGAAAATTAAATATAAACTAGTTAAAAATTAAAGGATTCAAAACAACTCAACTAAGAAAAAGTTTTCATGATGGTAAAGAATTACTAATAATAAAACATAACATAAATACTGGAATGGCAAATAAATGACCAGCACTTCTAACAGTTTGGGGATAGGATATCACACAAAGTTCTAGTATTTTGTGGACCTGGAGAGTGTTCATGATGCTTACCGGTGCCCAAGTGTCACTTGTGGGACTGAGCTACTGCTATTTCCTTGATATCCACCCTGTAGACCCAGATAGCATCATGACCTATAGAGTACAGGAGGCATCCATTTGTAGAGTATGCTTATGGAAATATTTTGCTGCTGTATACAAAAGAATAACTGAAAGACTGCTTTTGTATACCTCTTATTCTCCTGTGTTTAATTGTTTGCCCTATTTGGTGGGTTCTTTCCATTCTCATTCATGGAGTTGTGGTCATTTTGATCCCTCTCTAGAACATCTTTTAATAATTGGTGTAGGTTTGGCATTGCCATTGTGAAATTCTTTAGTTATTCTTTGTCATGGAAGTATTTCACTTCTCCATCAAATTTGAGAGTTTTTCAGATATAGAAATCTGGGCTGGAATTTGTTTTCGTGAAGGACTTAAAGCACTC
>NW_004524735.1:3923217-3924434 GCF_000260255.1 Octodon degus | reverse complement strand
TTTTTTTTTTTGACTTGTTCTGTTTTAAAAGGGGAGCTTCTGCTAAACAAGTTTGATTGAAAAAGCTCCATGATTCTATCAAGAGGCTGAAAAATCACTCAAGGTTTCATCTTACCTTTCACAGGAATGTGTAACCATCATAAATGTCAAGCAGACATTTAATGAGAAAAGAGAAAAAAGTTTATATTGCTTTTATTTTAAAAGTAAGATACTATTATTTTTCATTTGATTATTTTCCTGGGGTCCTAGAGAATGAACCCAGGGCTCTGAATGTGCTGGCCAAGTACACTAAGGCTGAGATGTGTGCCCAGCCCAGAACAGTGTTTTCTTAAATGGAGGTGTTCTTGTATACACAACAGCTCAATCTTGCTTCCACAGATCTTTTTTTTTTCTCCTTATTTTCCATTATATGTGAAACTAGAAGGAATCAAATAGTTTCTTGGTTGCTTGTCTTGCAAATTCAAATCTCATAGATTAATAACAGAAGGAATCCCCCAACTAGAGCAAACAATTAAACACAGGAGAAAAAGGAGTAAACAACAGCGAGTTAATAACATGTCAATCATAAGTCAATACATCTCAATTATAGCCATCAATGTAAATGGACTCAATTCATCAATTAAAAAAAATAGACTGGCACAATGGATTAGGAAACAAAATCCAACAATATGCTGTATACAAGAAACACTTAACTCATTTTTTAATATTCTTTTATTTATTCGATACAGAGTCTCACTATGCAGTTCAGACTTGTAGTGATCCTCCTGTCTCAGCCTTTGGGCTGGCATGGTTCATGCCATTTTGTAAACATTGCACAAATTAGGGAGAACATGTAACATTTGTCTTTATGAATCTGGCTAATTTTATTTACAGTTCCATCCATTTTTCTGCAAGTGACAAATTTATGTTCTTCTGTATGGCTGAATAATATTCCATGATTGGGATATACCACATTTGCTTTACCCACCCATCTGATAATGGATACCTACTCTGCTTCCATATGTTTTGCTACTGCAAATTATGGCTCAATAAATGATTATTCAGCTATCAAAAAGAAGATTAATAACAAATAATGCATCAAAATATGATATAACAGTGCTGAAGCCTGCATAGGACTCCTAGCAAACTAGAAAATGTAAAAGCCAAAAATCTTAATGTGTCTTTTGATTTTCATCCACTTGTAACATTTTACATATTATGCCACTTTTATCTAGTTT
>NW_004524735.1:3908513-3922552 GCF_000260255.1 Octodon degus | reverse complement strand
CTAGATAGTATTTTCTGTTCATTGTGTCATTCGGCTGCTATGGGATTTAAAAAAAAAATCCCCTGGGAATTTTAGAAAGAGACGCATTATTTTTATATCAGTGAGACACAATTAAAGATTGAGATACACACAGATAAAAAGTTATTCTCAGCAAGACAGAAGCAGGCATGTTCAACATCCTGACCTCTACTACATAGTGGAGATTTCTTCTCAGCCTTGCAAAACACTCCTTGTGCTCTACAGGAAGTAATTAAGTGGGAACTATCTGAGCTGCTAATATGGGAGAATGGTGAGTGGAGTTGTACATGTGGAGGATGGAGCACTGATGTTTCCATATTCCTGCACAATAGACAGTGAAAAAACTCTGGAATGCATATTGATGATGGTTATAAAATGTGCCAAGGAATGCTTCACTTCAAGAAGTGAGAAATATGAATTTTGTTTAATTCCCAAAATAAAAAAGTGAAAATGACTTATGAAGTTGTTTTACATTAGTGGATGGTATAAAATGGATGAGAACTTAGAACTGAGAATACTTTTTAATTAATTTTATTGAGAAAGAAATAGCAACGAGACAGTTTTGAAACAGGTTAGTAGGACAGTTACAATAATTAATACATTCCACATTGTTCTCTTTGAAGTAGTTATTCATAATACGAGATACAGACGTGATATCCTGTCTAAAGAGTATTAGTACAAATTTTTCTTCTCATTGAATTAAGAGAAAGTAGCTGTATATTAACGTAACTAATTTGTATATACAGATATGTTTTTTTCACTATAAAATGGTCTTTTATTTATATCCCCCTTTTTGTTTACCTTTGTCAGAGATGGGTATTACATTGTCATTCAAATATTGTAGGTGCGTGAATTCAGCAAAATAATCCAATATAGTCCTGTAGTCCATAATAGTAGTGGGTTATCCATAGGACTGACAATGTCAGAAGTTGTTGACTTGAGCCTTTTACAGGTCAGCATATTAATATGGCTTTATGTTTTATACCACATGTTTATTCTTTTCTGCTGGATGGTTAAGATCAAGATAAAGCAACACATATATAAAAAGAAATGTAACTTCCGTATTTTACAAGGTCAGTCAAATCCCCTCAGGTTTTATCCTATAACCCTGTACCGCAGTTTGTAGAACCTTTGTTAGTGTCAGCCATGTGGATGAGTCACGGCCATTGCTTGACCAATTTGCTCTCTGTGAAAGCCTGAGAGAATGTTTTCTCTCCAGGTGACTCTCCTTAGGCACACTCTACATCATCGATCACTTTCCTCTTTGGCCCCATAATCTCCTTGAAGAGAGAATTTGGGACACACTGAGTAACAGGACGTTACAGTACAGAGAACTGAGAATGTTTATGAGTAACATTACATTAACAGGAGGCTGGTGTCACCACACAAGTTAGAGTGCAGTGCAATGCTGTGTTGTGACTTCTCCTTGATCCTGAACATATCATGGTTAAGTCTATGTCTTCCAAAGAGTAAGAAAAACTGAGACTCTGTGCACATGTCTCAGACTTGGACAAAAAAAAAAAAAAAAAAAAAAGAAATAAGCCCTCACATAACTGAACTCAAGAGCAGAGGAGCTATTCTAGTGCAATGCAAATAGGACATGTAGAGCCAAGTTATTTGAAAACAGAAGAGAGCTATTTCTAGGTCTGTGCAATCAGTCAGCCTCTCTATTGTGTAATCTGACTACAAACATGACAGTAAGAATCATACTTGTTACGTCATGTGTATACTTGTATTAAATCATTGCATTGTCTAGCATGAATACATTGAATTTTTGTCAGTTATACCCAATAAAGATAGGCAAAACTGATCAGAAAAGAATATCTGCAACAACCTTGAAAAAAATAGCAAGAAAAATAACAATCGTGTAGAATGTGACATTTCTATTTTTGCAGTCAAATTTGTGCATGTAAATAATAAATGGCCCAATTTGTGATTTTTACATTTGGATAAAATTAGAAGATGTAAGTACATCTCTTTGCTGTTGCTGTAGCCACAGGCTTGTAATTAAGCCTGAGTTTGAGTGTAGTTGTAAAATTTCCTTGTAAGAAGCCTTGGGCAACTCTTAGAGGCTCAGTTCTTTCATCCACAGAAAGAGATAATATCTATAATGTAAAGTCACTAAGTAGATTAACTCATATAATTTCTTTGAAGTGACTTTCTCCATCTTCTTAAGTGCTTTCAAAACGCCACACTTAAGAATAGCTCTTACACTGTGCAGGGCACTCAACATGGGTTATCTCTAGTGGGAATTTAGAGTTAATTATTTAGAGTGGCAGTGTTTCATGAATGAAGTTACTACTTGTCTTGATACATGAACAAAAAGGAATTATGTAGTTTTAATTTGGAGGGAAAAAATGAGAATTTGAAATCCAGATCTCAGCAGCTGCATAACAGTACAGTGTGACCACGACCTGAGCACCAAGTGGCCGACACTCCACTCAGGACTGGGAAGTCTCAAGCTTCACCAGCTCAGGAGCCACACGCTGCCTGCCCGTGGGTGCACACACACTCAGATGCTTCACTTTAAGTTTTGCTTTAAAGTGAAAGCCAACCCCATGACCTGTTCTAAATGACTAATATCTTACATTAACCAGAGAGAAGTAAAATGTTTTGAATTTTTCTTTGGAAGAAGGCCAACCTGATTTCTACAGAGAAAACAAAATAAATGAATTTGCTTATTACACATCTGAAATACGTGTCTGTGTGTACATTGCATAGGGAGACTGGGAGCCAATGGATTTTCTACTGGAAATACTCTAATGAAAATACAGAGTCACTCACTTACCTGTGGATATTAACAATAATGAGCAGCACTGGCTTGAGCACTCGGATCAAGGTGGAGTAGATCCAATCTTCAATGATCGGGCACTTGTTCTTTTCATTACTTAAATTACATACTCCTCAGATCCCAAGGGAAATTTAATACTCTGGCAAGGTATTGTATTTGGATCCTAACCTCCTGCCAAGTTCCCATTTTCATGTAAAGTTTAATTAGATTTTTTTAGGAGTCTCTATTTTACCATAGAATTTTGGGTCAAAGTACTTTTCTCTCTTCATTTATTCATAATAGGTCTTCAGAGTTCCTCACTACAAGCATAATTGTGATTGAGTGCCCACAAGTAGCAAGCATGCAATATGCTGATAAATAGCTACTCTGGTAATCTAGTGGGACAGCCCCACCATAAGTCATGTCTTAAGTTTCTTGATACAAGAAAGATACCAGTATTTTGTGGAGTCAAGTGTAATTCAAGTGTCCAATGCAGCAGGCTCAGATGCTTGGTAGGAAGCAAAATTCTATGATATGTGTCAAGCAGTTACTATGTGCTATGTGATATGCTAGACACATACATACATAGATACATCCATTGTGTTTACCACGATGAAGTTAGCACATCCATGGTCTCACATCGCTGCCATAATTATGGATGTGTGTGAGCCTGCATGTGATTGTGTGTGAGCCTGTTTGTGGCTGTGTGTTCCTGTGTCTATAGTGTGAATGTCCATCACACTTACGGAGCTGGGTGCAATGTCTCATCCCTGTAACTGCAGCTACTACAGAGTCTGAGGCAGGGGCACTGTGAGTTCAAGGACACTCTTAGAAGCTTAGCATGGCCTCTATCCTCAAATAACATAAAGGAAACACTAACAAAAATCATACTCTCTCTTAGAAAATGCCAAGCATACAACACAGTATAAAGTACAGCCACCATGCTGTATGTTAGTCACACAGAATTTATCTTACAGTTGAAAATGTACACCTACAACTGCCTATTTTCCTACCCTGACCCATATCCACCATGGTTTTCTTCTCTGCTTTAATGAGTTTGAGGTTTCTATAGATTTCACCTGTAAGGGAGGTCACACAATAATTGTGATCTTCTGTACCTGGCTTATTGCACCCAGCACAAAGTGTTCCAAGTTCTTTCTTCATCAGTTCACTCACCACAGACAGGGTGTTCCCATGTTTTTGCTCCACTCCAGAGATAAAGAACCAATTAACCATGGACTGAAGCTTCTGCAACCATAAACCAGAATAAATCTTTCTCCTTTTGATTTCTCTTGAGAATTTTGTCAAGGCAATGGAAGTTTCACAACACTTAAGGAACCCAGAGAACTGCCTTGCTGTTCATACAGAACCTCCAAGCATGATCCTGTAAGCTGAGGGTTTGAGGCTCATTCAAACAAAGTGTCCTCATGGTCTTCCAGATAATTCTTAGACCACACTGTTTAGTGCTGTTCTCTGCCTAAGTGTTGTTCTCATGTCATCTAAGATCTCAGTTTTGACTCAAAAGTTAAACCTGACACAATTCCTGAACAGTATAACTTAGCAAATTTTCTAGTAATTGTCTATTTTTTTTAGTATTGTCTGTAACCAGCCTGTCCTACTGAGAAAATAAGCCCGATCCGTAAATTGTTAATTAAGCCAATTAAGTTGTTGGGAAGAGCTCCTTAGCCGAGACTAAAGAGAGATAGTTCTGATTACACATCATGGTAGGACTCAGAATGTAATTCATCATTTTGGTTGTGTCTCTCTGTCCTCACTTAAGCAAGTGCACTTCTCTTTGAACTCAATGTGTTACTGGAGTTCTCACCCACAAGCCAATGTTAGCCCAAGCACTGGTCCATGTCTCTATGCGCTTTGCTTACACTGGCCCTCCCAACCATCTCAGGGATAGAGACACTGTAATGTCCTTCTTTAAATGACAAGAAAGTGCTAGCAAATGCTGGTTAAAAAAGCAATGTTCACAATTTTAGAGTTAGGACCTGGGCTTGTCAGGAATGTGGACCTGCAGTCCAATTCTAAAAACAAAGGGTTAGCACATCTAAGGCAGAGGGTAAGCTTAGTCCCATTGCAAATGTAGTAATTAAATGTGCGTTCTAATGAGAACATTATGTGCTACCTTCCAGTTAGGTAATTACAGAATAATCTCACTTGAAAGCAAAGAAGCAGGGACATTTAAAAATATTTTGTCGAAGTTTGCTCTTTTCTATTAAAAAAGTATCTATTGAGAAAGGCAAATACACAAACACAGTTGAAGTCAACTTTCCTGGATCTTGCCCTTGTAAGGCATGGCATTTATAACATTGCCTCGCTCTGTGCTTTTTCAGTATCAGAGCTACGGGTCTGATGTTGTTTTCCTGAGACTTAATATGTGTATCTTGATGACCATCTTCTACACTTTAAGAGAAAAATAAAAATGTCCTGAGCAATCCTTATCTCAGGGTTCTGGCCTGAATATATTCACAGGGAGAGCCAGCACCTATTTGATTAGTGGGGTAGATAAGGGCAGAGCAAGCACTGCATCTCCTATCACAGGCATTTTGAATATTTACTGGGTAGACTTTGGGCATATGTACCTGAGGATCTAATTATTGCTGTGAGACCTGTCGGAATTTCAGAATGACTGAGTTCCACGATTCCTGAAAGAGAGCTATGCTAAGTGGATCATTTCTAAAGCCAAAGGGGGGAAAATAGCATTTCTATTAACTACTACAGTGATATTACACACTTTACACAGTAAAGTAGCCTTTAATTTTGAGATAGGTATTAAAGACAACAAACGGGAAGAATTCCAGAACTTTGAAGTAGGTGAACTGATACAGTTATAGATATACACTGAATAAAATATGTAGCTCCTGCAGGACCAGCAATGCAACTATGTTTTGTACATTTTAATTGAAAATGTAGCCAACAATTAAAAATAAAAATAAAATACAGCATAACAAAAGCATGCATTTTTCAATTAAGTGCATTGGATGCATATAAAATGTGAAGGAGGAAAGAAAAAAATAGTTGATATTTAGGGGCAGACAAACTACCTGAACATAAAGCTTAAAAAAATATCATAAAAACCTCAGGTTTTCTATGACTGTATCCATATGGTTGGTGTATCATCACTAAGGAAAAGATTTTATTATGTTTGCATATGTTGTATTTTACTGATAATTTACATAATGGTTTTTAAACCCCTAGTGAACAAATGATTTTGCATACAAGATTTGATAAAAGTTACTGCTAAGACACAATACACCTTAGTTTTTTGGTCCTTCATTATTCAAGAGAAGTAATAACTCACCAAAACATTTTTTTATCCCCTCTATGCTTGTAACTATATATTTTAAACTTTTTAAAGCATTAGTTATATTGCCCAACTTAACTATTGAAAGAATATTAATGAGAGAGTATTTTAATAACTTAAAATCTCATACATGGTCTTTCAACAGAATTTAAAACAATTCTTTGTTAAAATGCTTTTCTCAAAATTTTACAAGAGTAATGTTTCAAATATGGTATATGGTTAACCACATTAAAATAATTAGCTTCAAAATGACTAAATTATAAGCTAAATAAATCCACACAGTGTAGCATTTGCTTGGAAACTTGGTTGCCAATTATGCATAGCCAAAATTCCAGTCATTCAGAAAATTACAAAAAATTTTACAACACGCTTTTTTTCACCCACCAACTATGGGTTGTTAATCTTACAACCAATAAACAGCGTGTTCTTATTTTTATACTAAACCACACTGGATCAGTGCATTTGGTTGGACTACAATTTACATTGCTAAATTCAAGTTTCCCTTAACTTGCTAGAACTTAACGTTAAGTAATGGTTACTCTTTCTCTCTTGATGCAAGGTGGTTTAAAGCAAAGCACTTCCTCCATTACCTTCCTATAGCAGGGGAAACACTTCCTGCATCTTCCTTGCTTCTTCTTCACCTCCCACAAGAGACACTGAAGGACCTCACCCTTATATTTAGGTCTTGTTTATATCATCTCTCTGGTGACTTCTGTTAGTTAGTTACCAAACTGATGATATCAGAGTCCTTACCTCAATGTGAGTTTCTCTTCTAAAATCCAGACTCATACCCAACTGTCTGTTCAAAATAGGTGCATGGATGTTAATAGGTCACACCCACTACATCCAAAATCAGACTCCAGCTTGCCCCTCTCTAAGCTGTTCTGACTCCATCTCCAGTTTTCCAGTTATTCCATCCAAAGTCTCAGAGCCATCAAAGTTCTCAGTTTTAAACTATCACAAGTCCCTTTACCCATGCCCTACCTCCATAACCATGCGGATTTATCTCATTCTGATTCAGGCAACTATTTCCTCTAGCCTAGAGTAGAGCAGCCACTTTCTTAGGTTTTCTTTTTCTTTTTCTTTTTTTTTTTTTTTTGCAGGGTCTCACTACACAGCCCAGACTCAGAGTGATCCTCCTGATTTCTGCCTCCCAAGTGCTGGGATTACAGGTGTGCGCCACCATGCCCGGACTCCATTGCTGGCTCAGTGCACTGGGGGGCGGAGCCAGCATGGTATGCGGAGCCAGCATGGTATGCGGAGCCAGGGATTGAACCCTGGTCCCTGCGTTTACCTAAGCAAGTACTTAGTCCGCTGAGCTATACCGCCAGCCCTGAGCAGTCGCTTTCTCACTAATTGTTCTCACTCAATTTACCAGCAATCGAGTGCTTTACCCATCAGTCCCTGTAACAGTCATTACATTCTGATCTTTTTTGCTTTTTTTAAAAAAAAATTATATACTTGCAACACAGAAAGACTGCATTCATCACGGGGGATTCATACCTGCAGGTAACATCGCTTCAGTCACTCCCCTGCCCACTCTTCACACCCTTTCCTGCTTCTTTGATCTCTTGCCTCCTTCCCCTAAGCAAAAGCTCTGGATCCATTTTTCATTTCAATTATTTATTCTCTTTTCACATTTACTACTCCTTTCTTTCCATCTCTTATTCCATTTCCTGTTTGGCAAAGATCTCACTATTTCCTGTTATCTATTTTGCTTTTTATTTATATTATGGGTTTCTTAACTAAGACAAATCATATGGCATTTGACCTTGTGTTTCTGAGTTATTTCAATTAACATGTTTTTAAGATGTATTTATTTATATAAGAATGTCTCTAATTTATCATTATTTATGGCTATATATATAATATTTTATTTATCCATTCATCTATTGATGGGTATATAGACCATTTCCAAGATTTACTAATTATGTATGAATTATGTCTCTAAAATCATGCATGTAACTCTGCAATATGATGTCTTTGATTCCTTGGGGAAAAATGTCAAGAAGAAGAATGGCTGGGTTGAATGGAATTCCTTGTGTTAGTTCTCCTGAGCAGTTTCCGCACTGATTTCCACAGGGGTGGTAGTAGTTTACACTCCCACCAACAATGCAGCAGGGTTCCTTTCCCCCTTCAGCTTCACCAGCATTTGTTAGTATTTGGTTGCTTGATGATGGTCATTCTTTCTGGGGTGAGAGGATCTTGGAGATCTTTTAATTTGGATTTCTGTATTGGCCAGTGGTGTTGAACCTTTTCTTACCATGTATTCATTGGCAACTTACACTTCTTCTGAGAAATGTGTGTTCATTTCAGTTGCCTGTTTTGGGATTAGGTCTTCCTGTACTTCTGCATCTTAGTTATAAAATTTAAATCTCCATGGAAGGCCTCTGAGATAATCCACAATCTAGTGTCTACCCTGTTGCAATTCTTTGAACTTAGTCTCTGTATTCTAAATCTTTTTGTATTTAAGTCACTTTGTGCTCCTTCTGTTCCTTGACATTATTTCAACTCATCCCTCTCTAGTCGTTTATTCTCCATAAAATACAATTTTTGATATATCTTTGTTCAGATCTCTTACGTATCACTGTCTTATTGGGTACAGTTCCTTTCAGGCAGTCCTCTATTTTCATTCATGACATTAGTAATGTGATGGATTTATAACTGGAAATTTTCTTATTCTTTCATTGTCTCTTACTCTCAGGAAAATTAAGCTTCTGGTGGAAGACTTTCTATTTCTTATTTACACATAAATCCTCATCATGTATAGCCTTCTTTGTGCATGCAGTAAAATTTTCTGAATGAATGAGTGAATGACTATCAATAGAGATGTAGCACTGCAAAGCCACTGTTTCATTGGGAATTTTTTCCCAATTGAGGATGACTCACCAAATCCCTCATAAGAGTTAATGAATGATAACTATCTTTATTTTCTTTATATTTCAAAGTCCATGAGAGCCTGTAATAATGGGAGAAGAATTTTAATAGGCTTATGTCTTTTTCTCTTTCTTTCTTTCTTTCTTTCTTTCTTTCTTTCTTTCTTTCTTTCTTTCTTTCTTTCTTTCTTTCTTTCTTTCTTCTTCTTCTTCTTCTTTTTTATTTAGTACAGGGTCTATAGGGTCTCACTACATAGATCGGACTCACAGTCACCCTCCTGTTTACATCCTCCCAAGAGCTGGGATTTCAGGTGTGCGCCACCACGCCCAGTCTCAATCGCCATCTCAGCAGCCCCGGTGGTGGGGCCAGCGTGGCGGGTCCAGGAGTGGAACTCCCGGCCCCTGCATCTGCCCAAGCAGGCGCTTTAATCTGCTGAGCTATTTGGTCAGCCGCAGGCTCTGTCTTCATCTATGTTACAATTCCATCACTTACGAAATCAAGCACAGAAGAAGCTTGACCTTGATGGATTAAATGATATATGCCAATGTCTTTTCCTCTTCACAGCCAATTTAATCTTCACAAAACATAAATTCGATTATATCCTTAGCAGTTTATACTTTTGATTTTGTAACAATCTATCCAGGTTCTGTGAAAATATATGAGTGGCTGAGTGTGGGCATGACAGCTATTACTCCTAGTTGCAGAGGCTGGTCTGACATCTAGGCGTCGTGCACATCCTGGCCTGAAGATGGCGCCCTTCTTGCCTCATACCCACAGCGTGCAAGGAGAGCAAGTTTTATCTCTTTCCTAAACTCTCCAGGCTCCCTATGAGGGCTTTACACTCATGATTTTGCGTATCTCTACACCCTAATTGTTGCAATTCCAAATCCCATCACACTAAGCGCTACCTACTCAGCATACGAATCTGTGGAATAGGAGCACAGCGCAGACCACAGCAGGCAGGTTCCCCACTGCTTTGATGATGAAAACAAGATATTAAACAGGAAGCTCACAATGCTTTCCTCTTTCTCTAGTCCCTTTACTTTCTCTGGCTCTTTCACAGAACAGTGCGACCGCCCGGACAACCCCCAGCGTTCTTGATTTTTCTACGACACAATGGACCCTCCTACTGTGTGTTTCTCTTAGCAAGGAAAGGGCAACTTCACCATCTCACACCACAGCGGTTGTTATTCATTTCCCAAGTCAGGAGGCCTGGGGATTATGTGTGCACTGGGCAAGTCCCTCAGCAGGAGGCCAAAATGTACGCACTCGCATCTCCAATGTAACCACACTTGCCTTAAATCCCGTTGTTACTTGAGGGTAGTAGTTTGGCCATCAAATTTCTTTTCTGCAACATTTTCAGTTTTATGGAAGCAGAGACTATGTATATTTGTGCTCTGTCCTCATCAGCAGTAGAGGGTTTTTTTCATACCGGGGCCCAAGAAGTTGTTGAAGGAGTAAAAGGATTAGTGCCCACATGGCGTTATGACCTGGGACCACACACAGGAATCTAGGCCCAAAGTTGAGAGACGGGTTCCCCCAAATGGTTTTGCATCCTACTAGTTGCATTGGTACTACACTTTTATAAGCTCAACATTTTCTTTCTCTCTTCAAATATTTTAACAGGGTAATCTCCAGCCAGTGAGATAGTTCAGTGAACTAAGTACCTACTTAGGAAAACACAGAGACTGCAGTTCAATAGCTGGCACCACATGCCACGCTGACCCCACCCTCGGCTGCACTGAGCCTGACACAAAGCCTGGGCATGGTGGCACATGCCTATAATCCCAATGCTGGGGAGGCTGAGACAGGGGCGTCACTACTAGTCAGAGCTCTGTAGTGAGACCCTGTACCAAATACATAAGTTACAAAAGGGGGTGGGACCTGTATGATCTTGAGCAAATTATTTATCTCCTATGAGTATCATTTTTAATATATTCTAAAGTAATACCTCATGAATTCTAAGTGAATGTAATGTATGCAAATGAAACATTGTGTGTGGTTTAAGATAATGAGAATTATTATTTTAATTGATAATAAATTATTTATTTGAGAAGGTTTTATGTACCAAACACTGTTCTGAGCACTTTATTTAAATTATCCATTTCACCCTTCAGAAAAATCTATTAACTAGTACAATAATGGCTATGACTCACTGAGTTGTGCCTGTGTGCCAAAGCTTGCCTCAATTGTTTCCTTTGCTCTTTTCACCTTTAAAAAGTACAAAATTGTATTCTGACTTTGCTAAGTGAGAATCTTGATAGCCTAGAGATTTGGGAAGCTATTTAGATCACACCAACTTATCAGTTTTGAGGTTGCTGGTGAAAGGAAGTTTTGCATTTATATATTACATCGTAAATAAGAAGCAGAGGTTAAACTGCATAAGTAGTCCTCAGGATAACACTAACTCCATACTGGTGAGGTAAAGCTCAGAGTGACTCTAGAGTTCATACAATCTAAAGCGAAGGAGTTATTCTGCAGACTGTAGAAATGGCTAGTTGATTTGACCCCCCCCCCACTACCTGTACTTTAAAGGAAGAAACCACTCTGTTTTTCTTCATAATGTCACAACATATTGTTCTATAAAACGTAGGTTCTCAGTAACATTTATAGAATTAACTTGTTCAAGTCATCAATTAGAGCCAACATTGAAACAAAGCTCCTGTCCTATAGCATGTAGAATCCATTCCATTCACTATTTTGTGAATAAATAATTAAGCTCAGTTAGGATTTTGCTGTATTAAATAGCATAATTATTAATAATAACAGGATGTTATTTTGTGGGCGATACTGGCCATCAGTCCTGCAAGGGAATTGACAGGTCTCTTTTTTGAGCCACCTTTTTGAGCAATGTTTTCATGACAGGTGCCTCTTAGCACAGGAGTACAGGTTTCACACTCAGGATGCAGAGATAGCAAAGAGAAGGTGTAAACAAGTATCATCTCGAAGGATGGGTCTGTCTCCTTGAGGGCTGCATCTTGCTGCCCTTCATAAAATCCCCAAATTGAAATGTTACTGCAGTGAAAAATAAATACATGGGATTGGGGAGATAGCTCATTAGAATAAGTGCTTGCCTGGCAAGCACAAGGGCCTGAGTTCAACCCCTGGCACCACAAAAATAAATAAAAATAAATAAACAAATAAATAAATGCACGGAGGCAGATGAATGGCACTGGTAAGTTTCTGCAAAGAGACTGAAATATGTACAAGGAGACATCAAACAAGACTCCTGCGGAAAGGTTCAAGGGATGGAATTTGTGCAAACATGGAGGAGCGAGTAGAGGGCTGTTTACTGAACCACCTTCACATGGTTTTGCTCTCTGGCCAGCAGTGCTTTGTGGTTTTCAATGGAATATATGACAGACATTGAAATATAGCTTACAGTAGAAGCTATATTTTCTATTTTCTGATAGAAATAATTGATTCCTAACATTTGAGCATCTTGCTCCATAAATTTGACCAGGAGCTGCTGTTAATTATACTTCTCCAGACAACTTGAAAGAAAAGTGCCCTCATACATTTGTGGGGTTAAAATATAGTTCTGTTCAAAGAAAGGTCCCAGCTCAATAACATCCTTCCTGAGCCTAAGATTATACCTTTTGTTTGTTTAAATCCTGGATGACATTTGCAGGATATCAGTTCAATCAAAGCAATAATCTGTCTATTAAAATAGCTCTATTAAGAAATCTGAGTAAGATCATCTGAACTATGAGTTGGGCTCATGTAAAATCAGATCTTCTTATATATCAGATGAATCATTGGATGCTTTTCTTACCACATGAAAATGTCAGTGGAAGACTGAACTTCAAGGCCTGTGCTGTAAGCCAGGTGAGTCTTGTGATCGTAGGGTTACTGGTAGACTTCATCATTCTGAATATGTACTTACTGCCTTGCTCTGGTCCCTGAAGTTTCTACCATCAATACTCCATTCACTTTATTTAAAAATAATTATTTTTATGAATATGTTGAGCCAATGAAATTTTGGAGTTGTCATTGTATTAAACAACTTTCAAAATGAGGTGTGGCAGGGCAGGGGATATAGGTCAGTAGCACAGAGCCTGTCTGGCAAACACAAGGTCCTGAGTTCAATTCCTAATACCCAAAAAAGACTAAGTGAAGTGTGGCTTTGGGCAACAGAAGAGGGAGAAACAGCACAAAGTCCATTTTGACTGGAAGATTTCTAGAGCTAGCCCCATGTAGGAAAAGCAAGAATTTCTCCCAACCAACCTATGGTATACGTATTTCAAAGTCCTATGTGCCCATTTGTGACCTAAAAGTTCTCCTTGATTTCATAGACCCACAGAGAGAGAGCCTGAAGAAATATTCTGGGAGGATAAAATGCTCTGGGGGTATCATTCTTAGAGTTGAAAGAGATTTTTGAATGTGATCACTTCTTTCTACAATAGCTTGGAGGCTTGGACAGAGAAACAAGGAAAAATAAAGCTCAGGTTGCCATGACCTAGTCTTCAAGAATTAGCAGCTTTTAGCTAGTTGTTTGAGTATTTATGTTTAATAGGTATTCCAGGTCACTCAGGCATGGTGAGCATGTTAGCTGCTGTTGTGGTCCAGCCTCAAAGTTTAAGTTAGGAGGGTGGGATTTATCCTGAGAGATAGCCGGCACATGAGAGCTCCTCCCTCGTCCTCTGCCCTCCAGAGAACACAGGCTGACTTCCTAGCAGGGATGTGCAGAGTGCAAATAAAAACACACCTGAACATTCCAGGAATTTCTGTCTTTCGGTTTCCAATTTCAAAAGCTTTCTTTCATCCATATTATTGAAATCTGTTAATTGTATGATTATTATCATCTGCCATGATATGACATGGCAGACATTAATGGTGTTGGTAGGGGAAAAAAGGAAAACAAAAGAAATAAGTAAAAGAGAAGGGAAAAGCTTGAAGAGAAGTAACAAAGGAGATGAAAGGAGGCATTAAGAGAGGAAGGAAAGTAAACTATGGGGAGTAATTGGTCCTTTAAGTTTTACAGCAAAACTATTATGCATGGTGCAACTGTACTTAGGCAAGAGAGACAATGACAGAGATAGAAACAGAGAGACAGAGACA
>NW_004524735.1:3896335-3904715 GCF_000260255.1 Octodon degus | reverse complement strand
TAATTTTCTGAATATTGCTTAATCTTAATTTTTGTTCTAAGATCTATACTGTATCTTTGACTTACAATTTATTTAAAAAGACATTGTATGATATCTTCTCCTAGTATTAGAAACTTTAAAAAGTATATTTCCATTTTCTGTTCACTTAAAAAAAAAGAGGTTTGTACCTAAAAAAAAGAAAAAAATAAATAAAATAAATGTATTGGAATGGGGGACATGGGATCCAATGGAAATATAAAGCAGAGAAAAGAAAAAAATAACAGAAGGTGTGGATAAAAACTGTTCCTTAAATTGACAACAGCTAAAGTTTTAGAGTTGAGTGCTATTCCTGAGAAAAGCCTAATAGAAGGTAGAACACTTACAAACACCTGAAGGAGGAGAAAAGAATCCAAAAGGGAAACCAACTCCACTGATGCGAAAGACTATTTCACAAGGAGCTGGAAGACTAATTTGGTTGAAAGCTACCGAGTTTCTCATTAAATATATATTTCTGGTGAAAAAACTCTGAAAAAAAATCATATTCTCATGTTGACAAGCTTGTTAAAGCAAGCTAGTTTTTTTAGGTCTTTTTCTAAATAGTCTTTCTTGTCTTTATTATTATTATTTTTGTTTTAGACTCTACAAACATTTCAAGATATCATTAATTGGAATGCAAAAGTATTTATTCCTTCTCAGCAGTCATAATTTTCAGTCTTTTCTGTGTGCAAGGAGTTGCTGGTCATTCAGGTGAGTCATGTTTTGTGTTTCATTGCCAAGAATTTCTGCTGATGGCTTTTCTTAGCCACACTGGAAGTGGTGGAGTACAGCCTTGCTGGTAAATTAAGCAGATCTGCTCTTGACAGATACTCCTTGCAAGGGTGGACAGCTTGTTAAAATAGCTTAAGCAAAGAGGGGCAATTGTCAGACACAGGGGCATTTCACTGACTACAAAGCAACAGCTTTAACCTGGCCTCCGAGTTAAGAGAATGAAGGAAATGTTAGGTGGCAAACTAGGGTTATGATAATGGTTGGAGACCACATGGACCCATCTCTGTAAGCTGACATCTGTGTCCTCTTTCCTTCTGTCCCTGTAAGACAGCCTTCCCTGCTTCTGATTATACAAAAGCTGGTCTTCCTGTCCTGGCACCCATTGTGGATGAACTGGAGTTTATGTCCCAACTCCACGTTCCTAGAGAAGAAAACATGATGGATCCATTCTGTGTGAGGCTAGTCTCACCAGATGCAGCAAGGAAGAATGAGTTTGTAACATTTGGAACATTTTTATGCAGAAGAATTATACACCACTGCCTGAAATTACACTGTCACTAAGGTCTTATTCCTGCCAAGCTTGTCAGATGCTGTCCCCTGACCCCATGAGATGTAGTGTTTGTGGTCACAGTGCCAACAAATCAAGGGATGAATTCACACTTCCAACAGATTACTGGGGGACAGATAATCCTTAGCAAAGGTGACTGGGCATAATATGCTTGCAATTTAGCTCCTCAAGAATGGAATGAATGAGAGGGAAGACTTTAGTTCTTACAAAAAGGACAGCCCTAGGTGTATTGATTGGTATTCAGATAATAGGCAAAAATCTCACCAGTAGGATAGGATAATAAAATTAGTTTCCAGCAAAAAAAAAACAAACCCACATTTTAAAATTGATACATCATCTTAATAACTTAGAAGATGGATTGAAAGAGGAAATGTCACCAATAAGGCGGATGTAATTTTATTCCAAAAATGCTGCATGAGGTGGTCACTTCCTTCAGCCCATTCAGGATCATGGCGACAGCAGAGGTATTGAACATTGGTCAAAAAAAAATCTATGAGGGTAAAACAAAAGAAGTCTAGAAATTGACAGATAGTCCAGGAAAAGCCTTCCAGCAGTCCAAGAACCAGATTACAGCCAGAAATGCAGCCAGAAAGAATCACCTGGAAGAAAGAGCTGCCATCTCCAATAAGATTACCAGTTGTATTTTCCAGTTGTTACAGGAAGTTTTGTTACATCAAAACTGCTTTCACCAGAAAATGTGGAGAGACAGCTTTCATTGCAACCCCGTGTGAAATGATTCCAATTGAACGGGTTTGTAGCAGAACAGCAACTGGTTCTTTTCTCAAAAGAAATCCTGGCATCAAGGAAGGATTTCAGTTTTACTCACCTAAAGTGGAGCTTTTTCAAGGATGGTGTTAATAATGATCCCAGTGTTCTGGGGAACAACTAATTGCTGCAAAATTTTGCTTTGCTGCACTTGTGATAGGCCAAACTGAAGTGGATATCATGAGTCATGCTACATAAACTATGCTTGAAATATTGGAGAAATCCTGGTTGCCCCAGAACTGTTCACTGATTATTAATGTGAGGGTTGAATTTGGTGTTGATCTGAATACCAAAGAAATTTCTCTTGCTGATGTTATTGATAGTGATTCCTAGAGACTCT
Source organism: Octodon degus (assembly GCF_000260255.1). Taxonomy (NCBI): domain Eukaryota; kingdom Metazoa; phylum Chordata; class Mammalia; order Rodentia; family Octodontidae; genus Octodon; species Octodon degus. The sequence continues at coordinate 3,902,295 of NW_004524735.1, read as the reverse complement.
GGCCATCAGCAGATTGAAGCCAGCAGAAAGACAGTCTTATCGTGACCCCAAGGAAGCAACCCCTGAAAAGCTCTAGATGGTACAGAAGAACTTTGAATGGGTTGCAGAGAGAGTACAGTTGCTTCTGAAATCAGAAAGCCAGTGCAGGGTTGTAGTGTTGATGGGCTCAACTTCTGGCCTTGGTCACTGTGAAAAAATCAAGAAGGATTGTGGAAATGATGGGATTCCCTGTGAACTTTGAGTAACATCTGCCCATAAAGGCCCAGATGAAACTCTGAGGATTAAAGCTCAGTATGAAGGAGATGGCATTCCAACTGTGTTCGTGGCGGTGGTGGGCAGAACCAATGGCGTAGGCCCAGTGATGTCTGGTAACATCGCATGTCCAGTTATCAGCTGTCCTCCCCTCACACCAGACTGGGGAGCTCAGGACACGTGGTCTTCTCTGAGACCACCTAGTGGTTGTGGCTGTTCGACCATACTTCCTCCAGAAGGATCTGTTCATTTTGCTGCTCAGATATTTGGATTAAACAACCACTTTACATGGACCAAACTGTGAGGAAGCCTATTGAATACATGGATTTCCTTGAAACAGGCTGACAAGAAGATCAGAGAATCCAGTTTCTAAGAATGTCATTTCATTGGGTTGGAGGTCCTATACTTTCCTAGTTTAGCTACAGAAAAATAAGCAAAATAGAAAAAAAATGATTCTTGGTCAGAGAAAACAAATAAAATTGATAGTGAATAAATGCTTCTCTAGATACACACATAAAAAATGCTATATAAAAAAGCTACATGACCATCCATGTTCTTAGATATTGAAAGTGTGTGTGTGTGTGTGTGTGTGTGTGTGTGTGTGTGTGTGCATATGATCTGTTTTTAAATTTAGAACTATTTTGAGAGATGAGATTATCATTACTGGTTTTCTGTTAAAGATACTGAAGCTCAAAGTGACTAATTATCCACCTAAAATGGACTGATGCAGCATGCCTGTGGTTCCAGCATTCTGGGAGGCCAACCTGACACCTCAGTGATTTAGGGGGCTGGAGGCTGAAGGTAACGCTCAAGGTGAAAGCTCTGCATTCAGTTCCCAGTACCTCCTGCCAAAAAACCATCCATTTGAGTTCTCACTGCTAGCAAGTGACATAACTGGAATTCTCAAGTGGAATGCCAGGAGCCAGAGCCTCTCCACCGCACTGGATTCTTCTATAGTGATTTTTCTATACCTCTGACTTAGCAGTATCGAAGTTGCCACCAAAGGCTCCTTTAGCGCCTCTGCTGTGATCAGTTGAAGTCGGCAGCTTCAACTGATATAGTGAAAAGCCTAAGGATGCTTCATATGGAGCCCAAACAAGAGTACCTGGCTTCTGCCCAATGTTTTCTCTAGAATTGCATTCCAGTACCCCTATCTGTTTTCTAATACCAAATGAGAGTAGCACAGGCTAAAGAACATTCTTCACTGTTGAGAGTAACAACTGATGCATAACTTATGCATATTCATGAGTGGAATTATAGATATGCATGAGTGCTCTACATTAGTGACTAATAATCAACATCTACTTTGTCTTTTTTTTTTTTCTGTCTAAAATAGAGGGCCAGGGAGGGGGTTGTTAGTTGACTCAGTCACTAATCAAAGATAATTACATCATTGCCATTCCAACATTTATCCAGGCATCTGTGAGGACAGTGTGGAGAAAACATTTAATGTATTGGTGTAACATGATGCCTGGAAAAGTGAACAATAACAATGGTGGAATCTTGGCAAAATCTAAAAATCAGCTGGGTGCACACCTGTAGTGTCATCTGCTCAGGAGGTCGAAGTAAGAGGATGACAAGCTAGGGCATGTCAGGACCCTGTCCTGAAAATTTTTTTAAAGGCACTCAGAATTGGCTCTGTGATAGATCACTTGTTGAGCATTCATAAATCCTTGTTTCAAACCCTGGGAACACTCAAAGGGCCAGAACATGTCGTGGAGGTGATTAAGGATTTTTGTTTTATCTCAGTAGCCCTGGCTTGCCATCCTCCTACTTTGATCTCCTGAGCAGAAGGAATTACAGGGGTGCACCCAGCTGATTTTTAGATTTTGAAGGGATTTTGCCAAAGAGTTTTAGGAAGGTCAGTATTAGACAGGAGAGACCAGACATGTGGGAGGGAGAGAAATGTTCATAAGATTTGCGTTTCTAAAACAAGTTGTGAGGGGGAAAGAAACACATTAATGTGATTGGTGGGACTATAAATTAGTACAACCACAAGGCAATGAGTATGGAAATTCCTCAAAAACCTAAAAATAGAAATTCCATTTGCCCATCTACATCTTCTCTGTATATCTTCCTGAAAGAATTAAAATCATTACAGTGCAGTGAAATATGGCATACCCATGTTCATAGATGCACAATTTAAAATAACTAAATTATGGATAAATATAAAATCTACTCAGTCATAAGAAGAATAAATTTGAGGCTTTTGTAGGAAAACAGATGGGTCTTGAGTCCAGAATGCTTAGAGAAATAAAGAGGATAAAAAACCTATTTTAAAAGATCATATATGGGTCTCCAGGAAGTAGAGACCCATATATGATCCAGGAAGTAGATAAAGATATCAACTGTGGTAAATAACAAGGTGAGTAGGCTGGTAGGTTCAGAAGAGGGAATTTAAAAGTCATTAGAGTAAGAAGAAAATAAGGCTGTGCAGTGAAATATAGTGGTCGCCAAAGAGGGATAAAAGTAGCCTTGCTCTAGATGGTCACGATGGTCTAGACAGTCTAGATGTCATGAAAATAAAGTGACATCAAGATCCAGAATTAAGATTCTTTCTCTAGCATCACTCAGACCCTTCAGTTCACACACACAAAGTGGATACTTGGACTCATGAGAGGGAGCAGGATTCTTACTGCTCAATAAAAGAGATTTTCAATCAGTACGAAGAATCTTCCTAACAAGTTGAACACGGGTACTAGCTTAGTTTTGCTTTTTCTTTTGTATATTTTAGGGAAGGGTGCACAGGGTGCTCAGGGTCTCACTACTAGATCGGACTCGGAGTGACCCACCTGTTCACAGCTTCCCAAGAGCTGGGATTACAGGCGCGAGCCACCACGCCCAGTCTCAGTGGCCATCTCAGCGGGACCCAGGGGTGACCCTGGCACATCAGGCATGGAGATTGAACCCCAGGACCCTGCACCTGCTTAAAGGCTAATTTAGTTTAGCTAATGGACTTTTATTCTTGTACACAATTCTAATAAGACCGGTGAGGAATTGCTTTTCTGTTGGTCACTACGGTGAGAAGTCTCTCGCACTGAATTTTTAGGTTTCTGCTTCTTTGGTAGATCAGCAGTTCCTATGGCTAAGTAAATCACCTCCTTACCTGCCCTGTGCCAATCCAAACGATGATTTATCATTGCCTTGTACTTAGCAGAATGTCCTATTCATTATGATGTTAACATCATTGAAGATTGACAGATTTATTTAGGGGCTTAAATTTGAGGGTTCAAAGCATACACTGCTGGAAACAATTTCAAAATCTCCTTGGCCATTTCTGTCTGCCTTGAAGTCCTCCTGCTCCCACTAGCTCTGTGGCATTGATATTCCCTCAACCTTTCTTCACATACAACCAACCTCTTCTTTTCCACTTGTTCCTCTGTTAAGAGCACTCTGTCTCATACAGAGCTGACCTGTGATTTCTCTAAAACTTAGAAACCCACAGGTTCAGAATTGGACCTTGGTAGTTTAGCTTTTACAGAGAAGTGGGTTTATCAAGAACAAAGGTGGGTCATATTATGCAAGGAGTGCTTGTATGTAAATACTAACCAAGTACAGCATAATTTCTTTGCTTACCTGAGCATCTACCCTGTTGGCTTGCCTGGGACACACTGAATAATAAGGAATTATCTTCAACTGTAGATAGCATATATGACATAGATAATATAAGTACAAAACTTCTTTTGTACATATTATTTTTATTATCATCTGTAAAATAATTTAAGATGGCAAGGAGCCCATAGGCTGCAAGCTAGAAAAGCCTATGAGAGTCTTGGAGAGGTTCTTAGTGCATTCTCTCCACTTCAACAGAATACTCAGCTCTGGTAATTTACAAGGAATGGATGTGGATCGGCTCATGGTGCTGGAGGCTTGGGAGATGCAGACAGGACCTGGTACCAGAGGAGTGCTTTTTGGCACAATGGTATTGTTCTAAATCATTTAATAAGAGGAAGGGGCTTCAAGAAACTTAAGAATCCTGGGCTAAGTTTTCCACTTCTGCTGCAAGAAAATGAACTAATTCACGGAGCACAGCATTAATGGCCTCATCACCTTTGAAGCTTCCCGCCTGTTAAGACCTTTTGGTATCCTAAGAGTCATATTTCCAGCCCATGAGTTTATGAGAGGCTTTCAAGCCATACCTGAGGGAGCACACCCCTCCCCACGCTTTCACTTCAGACCAGTGGTCTCCAGATCTCTATGAGAATGAGTTCGTATTGTTTTAAACCACCAAGTCTGTGATAATCCACTCTTGCAAGCATAGATAGTTAATGCTCCCATTGGAGGACAGTCTCTTCAGCTGTTAATTCTGAGTGAGTATTTGGGAATCATATCCAGACATGAAGTGTTTCACTTCTTCTTCTTATCATTTTCCTTGGGAACCAGCTGCTTCCAGGAGATCTGTCTTTTAATCATCTCTTCCATCTCATAATGTGTTTGCCTGTATTTTTCAAGCACAATCTACTACTGAGCATGTAAATGTTTAACTCTTAGCTACAGGACTTGGGAGACAATCCTCACCACACGGGCACCCAGGTACGATATGCTATTTTATCCATATCAAGTAATAAAAATATATACTTCCATATCTCTTGTTCATTTCATACATAACCTTTTTGTTAGTCAATTCTAAAATTCTTTAGAATTTATTCCTGTCTTCACTAAACCCACTTCTTTTACAGTTGGTACATTAACATCTCCTCCCTTGAACTTTGTGAATAGACTATAACCTTAAATAGAGGAATAATTTGTTGCTCCAAAGGTTTGCAAAGAATAAAAATGAAATCTCATCTTAAAAAAGAGACTTAGAAACAATGCAGATGTGTGTTTAAAAATTGGGCAGAAAAATATCTTTCAATTTAGAATACAAAAACTCAGCCAAACTATGCATTGTTTGTCTAGGTAGAAAAATCATTGTAACAGGAAAATGGAATAATTGAGTTTCTTTCTGGCCCAGTGTGGTTCATAGCCATGGATTTGATACCTTGAACTACTGCATGATAAGTGTTCTATAAAGATGTTCAAAGGCATAAAGCTGTTTGGAAAAAGGTACAAGACAGTAAAAAATACTAACTATAAGAAATAATCAAAAGATGTTCAAGAAAGGAAACCTGGCTCACAAATAAAAATATATATAATTATAATGCTTGAAATGCTAAAAAACTGATTTAATTATGATATGTGATACAATTATATTCAATGCATCAGTAAGAGTTGTTAGAGGTGTAAGAATGCTAAAAACCTGTTATAATACCACGTCAATCAATATATTAGAACATTCCAGAAATGAATGTAAATGTGTGTGCTCACAATTTAAAAGGTAATTAAGAGAAAAAGCTCTTTAAACTACAGGAAGCGGTGGGAGCAAATATGCCTGTTTTAAGCTTTTGTGTTATTATTTAGCTTTTAAAATATAGGTCTTGCTTTATCTTGGTCTTAACCATCCAGCAGAAAAGTACAAAAACGAGGTATAAAAAGTTAAGCCCTATTTATATGCTGAGCAGTAAAAGGCTCAAGTCAACAACTTCTGGCATTGTCAGTCCTACAGATAACCCAGTACTATTATGGAATACTAGATTATATTGGATTATCTTGCTGAATTCATGGACCTCCAATATTTAAATGGCAATCAAATACCCATCTTTGAAAAAATTATACAAAAAAGGGGATATCAATGAAGGACCATTTTGCAGTGAGAAAAACAAAATAGT
>NW_004524735.1:3894952-3896235 GCF_000260255.1 Octodon degus | reverse complement strand
CCAATTCCCTGGGATTGCTTCCTCCTCCTTGTGAGTCTTTCACTTGGTACCTCTGTGATCTCATTATCATGAAAAAATGACCACGCCTCTGCTGCTTAAAATCCTTGCCTTTAAAAACAGGTGCTGGGCCGGCAAGACAGCTCAGCAGATTAAAGGGCTTGCTTAGGCAAGTTTAGACAAGCACAGAGACCGTGTTTCAATCCCTGGCACCATATGCCAGCCCACCCCCAGGGAAGGCTAAGACAGGCACAAAACAAAACAAAACAAAACAACAAACAAATTAAAAAACAGGTCCTAACTCCCTTACCATAACTTATTGATTTATGAAATGTGCTTTGAGCTGTCCTTACCATTCTAGCCATCTGTACTCTTTTCCTAAATAGGTTGTTGAATGAATAAATTTGTGTCTAATTTGTTCTACCATATAAAGCTATTACTCATCACCAATCTTTTCTTTTTGAAAACTTTTTATTTATTTGTTTGGTACAGGGTCTCACTACATAGCTATGACTCATAGTGACCCTTCTGTCTCAGCCTCCCCAATTCTGGGACTATAGGCATGTGCCATCATGCCCAGTTTCCAGGATGGCAAGGCATGCCCAGGGTTCCAGGTCCTGCACAGCATGTGGTACTGGGGATTGAACTTGGACCTTGCACTTGCCCAGCAGGCTCTTAGAGTGCTAAGCTATCTCTCCAGCCCTGAACTCTTCTTTGTTCTTCAGTCTTCTAACAGTTGAAACATTCTGCTTTTTGTCAGCCTGCAAGATGTGTTTTACTACCTCTCTACTTGTTTTACTATTTTCATTGCTCTAGGTAGCTGCAGCATCTCCTTTTCTCTGATTACTTTGCTGGCCGAACTTAAATTACGTATTCACTTACTGATCTCTACCACGAAATGATCAGCTCTGTAAACTCAGTAGTAGTCTCTTTTATGTAACTTCATAATGTATTTAGCAACATAGTAGATGCTTGATAAACAATGAACAAATCAAACATGTCCAGACAGTGGCCACAATTCATGTGTGTGATATCATTTCGCAATCAACTTCTCTTTATGTGACATCCTTTATTATTCTTAAATCTGTTTGTAATTACCTAATATTTGCATTTATATTTAAAATTAAAAACACAGAGGCTATGAATAAGTCTTTCTGGCTTATGAATATCCTTCAAATTGATATAGACATTAGCAATCTGAATGTATTGGAGGAGACAACCCAGGCTGCGGGATCCTGAACAGACCCAGAGCGCAGGCCCGGGGAGTGAGTGAGAAGACCCAGGCC
>NW_004524735.1:3890242-3894852 GCF_000260255.1 Octodon degus | reverse complement strand
AGGGGATTTAGTGTTTCTCTTTTAATATTTAAATCTTGATCCATTTTGACTATAATTTAATGCATGGTGAGAGAGCTGGGCCTAGTTTTAATGTTCGGCATGTGGAAAGCCAGCTTTCCCAGCACCATTTATTAAAGAGGCCATATTTCTTCCGGTGAACGTCTCTGGTGCCTTTGTCAAAGACAAGGGTGACTGAGTGCATCTGCAGTTGTGTCTGCATCCTCTAATCTGTTCCATTAATCCTCAGGTCTGTTTTTATGCCAGCACTATGCTGATTTTATCACAGGAGCTTTATATTATAATTTCAGCTCAGGGATTGTGATACTTCCTTCCTTTCCTTTGTTGCCCAGGATTGCTTTTGATATTCTGGGTCTCTTCTGGTTCCAGATGAATTTTAGGAATGTTTTCTCTAGATCTGTGAGGTATACTAATGGTATTTGAATTGGGATTGCATTGAATCTGTATAACAATTTTGGCTCTTTCTATTTAAATTGTGAAACATAGATCAAAAATATTTTGCTCAGGCAATGCTCATAATTTCTGAGAGTAACTTTTTTTCTGATACAAGCCCAATTCCAAGAAATACAATCAATTTGATTTGAAGTCAATTCCTCCAGTTTTTAAATTTAACTTTTATGGCTAACTCCATAGATGTTTGTATACAAATTTAGATGTGGGTGCAACTAATTCAAATAAAGCATTTAACCTTCATGCACGGTAGAAGCACATGAAACCCTGACACTGCTGCTGGATCTCACAGCAGACTCACTGGCAATCACTTCTGTTCTTCCCTGCTGATTGTAGATAATGTGCAGTCAGTGGTATTATCTGTCTTATAGCTGTCAAAGGGAATCGCGTTTTCTATTTCTGTCTACTTTTTTTTTTTTACTTAGTGAGTCCAGGCCATGCTAATCTGCAGAGCAAGATCCTGTCTTAAAAAATAAGTAATTAATTATTTTTTAAATAAGAAAGACCTTCCTAGAGGCAATATAGAATCTTAAACATTTTTATTTTCAGTGAGCCTAGTAAGGGACATGTGATATTTGGTGAATGAAATATCAAATAATTGTTACAATCAGCTGATTTTTTGGTTATCCATATATCAGCCTGTCTAACTACCAGGTATAATATTTTAGGTTATTTGGTCTTGCTATGCAGAGTAATTAACACATGCATACATATGTAAGCAGTTTGAAGTTTTTAGTGAAAATTACCTCATAAAAACTCATTTATTGTGAAATGATTCTTGGAGTAAAGCTTAACATTTTTAATTAAAATTATATTAATATGAGTTATTTTAGAGAATATAGCATAAATATAACGCTATAATTAAATTATATACACATGAAAATATATGTAACCATATATGAAAGCATAAATGTATGTTTATATGAAGCTATTTAAATTTATATACATATATAGAGAACGAATATACAGTTTTCTTCAGTGTATGTAATGCCCACATTAAAATATTTGAAATAATTAACAATAAAATACAGGTACTTATTGGTATCATTGGAAAGAATAATATGATGATTAGGCCAGTTTTCCAGTTATATGAAAAATCTGAAATAAATGAAGTTTTGTTTAAAACTTCCCACAGAGTTTCCCAGTAAACAAGGTGAAAAGATAATGTCTGTCTTTTATTGTAGGGAGTAGATTGCTTCCTAATTTGTTGCTAAACCCAGTAGCATTAAAATCAGTTTCCCTGAACCTCATAGGGTAAGAGATACTGAAAAATAAGGAGAAATATGTCATCTGTCGAAAACTTACAAGAGGACACCAAAAAATGATTTCAAAGAAATTTTGAGATTACATAAAGCATCCATTTAGAAAGGTTAAAAATTTCTGTTTTAGTGACTAGAAAGATGCACAATTTATCACACCAATTTGTAATATATACAATTCTGGAGTGTTTGGAATCTGCATAGATTGATTTGATAATCTTCCAGCATTTTTAAAAATATATTTGTACAGGTTCTCACTACGCAGCTCAGACTCACGGTGATCCACTCGTTTTCAGCCTTTCCAGGGTTGTCATTAGAGGCGTGTGACCTCATGCCCAGACGGCTCAGTGCACCCAGGGGTGGAGCCGGCACAGCATGCAGTACCAGGGATCAAACCCCACTCCCTGCGCTTGCCTTTGAGAAGGATTTTTTTTTTGGGGGGGGGGGCACGGGGCTGGCTCAGGCTGCCTTAAGGGTGAGTCTGGTAAAGCATGAGGAACTGGGGATTGAACAGCAGTATCCTGTACCTGTCTACATTTGCATAAGCAGGCACCTAAACAACTGAGCTAACTGGCAGGCCCCTAAAAGTTTAGAAGGATTTTTTTTAAGGGGCTATCCACTGGCCCTTGAGCTATCTCACTGGCTCTCCAACAATTTTGTTCAACAGCTGTATCCCAGAAATCTCCCACTGGTCATTCTCTACATAAGCGTGCTTCCATTGCCAGCCTGAGTCAAGTATACACCTGTGCCCCAAGCCCTTCACGTCCACTTTCAGATCTGAGTGACTTGGACACGAATTCTCTCCTCATCATCCAGAGCTCCTTCAAACAGGAAACGCATCTCAGCCAGGTTCCCTTTTTTCATCTCTAATCACTGTCTGCTCTCAGCACGGGTGGATATAAATGAAAGAACAAATGGAAGAAAGAGCTGATTTCTCACTCACTTCTTCAAAATTTTTTTTTTATTTAAAGTTTGCATTTTCCAAATTATACCCCGTGTAGAAGTGAGAATCTCCAAATGGACTGTTGCCGGTCTTTATGTTCCTAGCGTGAAAGGCTCAGCTCCTCGTAAGTGCAAGCCCAGGTGGAACTGGGAACTCAGCCAACTTCAGTGCACAGCACCGTCCCTCGCTCCTGAGTGTTAGCTTTCTCTTTGTGTGAAAGTAGGAGAAATACTCTGCTAAGGCATGGGGAAGCAGTGCAACATCTAGAGTAATGACATAAATGATGGCAACTCTGAGCTTTGGAAATTAATGGTGGTGTCAGGAAGGCTAAGCCCGCATTGCTTGCGTTACTGTTTGTCGGCTTTTTCCCGCCAGGGTCCACCCTCCTTCTGAGAATGTCTATCGCTCAGACTCATCGTAATTAGATTCCACTGAGAATGAGGGGGATAGAGAAGGACTTTCGGAAACTGAAGCAGCGTCTTCCGCAGTTGACTGCCTCTGTTATTTAGTTATTTTTCCATAGGCAGTGCTTTTTTCAGGCCATTCTGCATAATTTTCTCTATGACTTTAGATTCTGTTGCGTTTGGGCTCCTGATGTAAGCCAGGAGGCCCAAGGATGCCATCTATTACTCTTGACATTTCAGACCAATAATAGCCTTACTGAATATGTATATATTTTAAAACGGAAGACAGACATGATGCTTCTAAAGTGAAATGTGGCTTAAACGATTTGTGCTGCAACCAAGGTAAAATCCAGACGAGGAGCTGCTCACCATCCGCGTGTATCCTGCTAGTACGGGAAGCCTCTCTGGACTCTGTCCGTGTGTCTCCAGTGGAAGCCAGGAAATAAGTCTGTGACATCAGGACCCGCGCAGCTCACTCCTAATGCTTTCTGGTTCGTGAACATCTCACTCCTGCAAATGTCTTGTTCGCTTTGCTTCCCCTGAAGAAGCAAAGCCTAAGGCATGTTTACACAAGTTGTCAAAGCCTTAGTTTATTAGCTGTACAAGACATTCATTGCATCCTAATTAAAAATGTACAACGTGCATAAAAATGCACAGTTATGGTGCATCTGCACCTATTCCAGTCCTCAAGCAAGCACACCTGCCATCTTTTTCTTAAGCAATCTGCTCATTTTCTGTTGCTGCACAACCACAAACTTAGGGGCTCCGAGAAACACAGAATAGCTGTCCTCTGGTTCCTGTGCATCAGAGCCTGGCAGATTGTCACCGAGTTGTATGCCCAGGTCCTGCAAGGCTGAACTCGCAGTGCTGATAGGGGCTGCTGTTTCAGCCGTAGCTCAGAGTCCTTCCTGCTCTCCTCCATCTCGTGGCAGTTGCCACTGAGGGAGGTCTGTCTTTTATTCCAGTCATGCTGCTAGGCCTTCTACCCAGCTCCTGGAGGCTTGGGCTCATTCTTTCCTGTGCGGTCCCCTCCTCAACACAGAAGTTTGTCTCTACAAAGCTGGATCTGGGACTTCTGCTCTTTCTGGTCCTAGACTGGATCTTAAGGACACACGTGATTAGGGTTAGGCCGACCCAGATAGCCCACTGTTTAGTGGACTGACTGGAAAACTCAATCACATTTGGAAAAGGTCTTTTGCCACATAAACTAACATAGTTAGGGGCATGGAGGTTAGTTATGTTTACAAGTCCCCCTGCATTCATCGGGATAAGCATTTATAACAGTGAGGGTCATTGAGGGTCATCTTAGATACCTGCCTCATATAAGCTTGCAATTGAAATATTCAGATTTTTAATATCATATATTTACACACGTATGCATACGTATATACATATATACATATTCATATATACACATGTACATATACACATATTCATAAGACATAGGGCATGTGTATTCGTGCAATGAATATAATTTGGATGACAAATGTGGATCAATAGGGTTGATCAGTCCAAAGGATGCAAAGCAATATGAGC
>NW_004524735.1:3886709-3890142 GCF_000260255.1 Octodon degus | reverse complement strand
ACAAGAAACACTGCCACTAATATCTCTCAGAATACTCCTTTCACTACTAGTGCACTTTTCCTATAGTTTTTGCTATATTTGGAAGCAGTTCTGGAACTTTTCTTTCATGAATGTCCTCAGCTAGACCATCTGGTTGCCTCAAGTGTCTTCACTGAAAATGTTACCTTTCTTGGTAACTATGAAAGAGCCAGAAATTATACCAGTGCAAAACTAGCTAGCCAGATCCAGTGAATAAGGTGAATGTAGACTTACTCCTGTGATTTTGTTTGCCAGGAATTACTGTAAACATCTTGAATTATTTCAGAATATAGAAGCAGCCATGAAAAGAGACTCAGGAAGGGAAACTTCCAGAACTGCTTCAGAAACTGGAAAGATAATCAGATAAGTGTGAATTGCAGGATAATATTCTGAGGGGAATTAATGGATATGTGTCTTTTCCGGTAATAAATCTATACTTTCATTTTATCACTCATTATATTTATTGATCATATCTTATAGCATTTTAATGTAAACATTTGCAAAAGAAGTATGTTTTTAATTAAACTATTATTTGTTTAGAATATGTAAAAAATAAGACCATTTGCCAAGGCCAGTGAGATAGCTCAGTGGACTAAGCGCCTGCTTAGACAAGTCGGGACCAGCATTCAATCCTGACGCCACATCCTGCACCAGCCCTGCCCCGGGTGCATGCTGAGCTGGCCACAGAGTTTGAGAGTGATGGTGCATGTCTGTAATCTCAGTGTGGGGAGGCTGAAAACTGGAGGATCACTATGAGTGGGAACTGCATATTGGGACACTGTACCACCGAATAAATAAATAAATAAAATAAATAAAACCTGGTTCACTTTTAGAAAAATAAAGTTGATTTAAAACATTAAATAGAAGTCCCAAAAATTTATCTCATAAACTTGATTCATTTATATGTATTCATTAAATAAACTTATTAACTATAAAAGTAAAACAAAATAAATCCATCCTGCAGCTTTGCATTGGTTTGAATTAGTGTACAATTTGGTGATGAGAAACAAATAGAAATGAAATAAGCATCAAAGAACAAATAGGGGTGAAAGAGCCTCAGGCTTCAATTTTGGAGTGAAAATTAAATATAGATATAAAAAAATATAAAGTAGGGAATGAGAGGCAACAATAAAGCCAAAGGCAGAAGATTAGAAATAATGTTTTGTATTCATGACATGAAACATGGCTTATTTTCTATACAGCACATGGCAAACTTCTGCTTATGCACATTGCAAAGGCTTTTTTTAGTACAGGGTCTACAGAGTCTCACTACACAGATTGAACTCCTAGTGGACCTCCTGTTTTCAGCCCCCTAAGCACTGGGATTATGGGTGCGTGCCACCATGCCCAATCTCAGTCACTGTCTCAGGTCGCTCCCCCAACAGGGCCAGCACGGCACAGCAAAGGCTTCTTGTCTGTGAGGTTGCTATTATTATTATTATTGTTGTTGCTTTAAATAATACAATAAAATGGGTGCCTCTGTGGATGGTGATCATCAATACAAATATTTTAAAAGTATGTGTCCAGTAGAAAGTAGTAAATAAAAAATGATGACAGTGGGCTCTCCCAGATAGAAAGCAGGAGAATTTGTACAAGATATATTTTGTCAAATATTGTGTTCATTTTTGAAACAAAATACCAAATGAAGTGAATAGAATGGTTCAAAATTATAAATGAGTGTATAACTTAAAAATATTAAGAATGAAATAAGGGATGCAATTTCAGATTAAGTTGAGATTATTTTTACCTTGAAAGATAATGCAAACAAATTAATGCAACAAAATTAAGTTTTAGATATGAATATTTCTTGGACGATCATAAGAGTGGAGTTTGCCTCAGTGATATTGTACTTGCCTGGTCCCTCAACTTACAAGCAAGCAAACAAACGATATCCATAAATAACCAGCACTGAGCTAAGACAGATAAAAAGGTAAACGTAATTGTGCACATTTAGGGAAATTAAAATTCATAGAATATTGTAATTGGTCTTTATTTGATTCTGACATCATATTTAAATTTTTATTTTTTAAAAATTTATTAAATACAGAATAGTAATATAAAAGAAAAAATAGAAATGATACAAAACTTCCCTAAAGAAAATAATGAGAACTTGACAGTATTTGTTTTATTGCATAGTGCTGTTTTCCAATTAGTTGTTCAGATTACCAGATATATACATGTAAAATTGTAAAAACAAAAAAGTTACAAGAAAGTAAGAAGATAGAAAAATGAGAAAAGAAGAAAAGAAATAAACAAAAATTAAATGTCAACTGCTCCTTTCCTTAGATCCGCTGAAATGCACAGTGCAATTATCCAAACCATCCTGCTTACGTACATCGATGTACCGCTTTCTCCCACTCCCTCTCCTGTCCTTCTCATCTCAGTCATTTCTCTCTTTTGAACAGATTCATTCCTTTTTCACAGTCTCTATTGTACCCTTCAGACTTTTTTTTGTAGTTGTTGTATTTTAGGGGAGGGTCTACAGGGACTTCAGGGTCTCACTACTAGATCAGACTTGTAATGATCCGCCTGTTTACAGTCTCACAAGAGCTGGGATTACAGGCATGCACCACCACGCCCAGTCTCTATAGTCATCTCAGCATGTCCTGGGGGTAGGGCCAGCATAGCAGGCCCAGGGATTGAACCCCTGGCCCCTACCCCTGCTTTCAGGCTCTCTAATCTGCTCAGCTATTTGGCCGGCCCTCAGATATTTTTTAGTCTTTCAGATTCATACACTAAGGAGATGTGCAATGCGGTGTTTGCACATGTGGGTCTAACTTACTTTCTTTATGAGTATAGCTTCTAGTTGCATCCATTTGCCAATAAAAGTCTCATGTTTAGCACTTTTTATAGCTTAATAATATTCCATTGCATAAAAATACATCTTTTTATGCGTTCTTTAGTTGATGGGCATGTGGTTTGCTAGCAAGATTTAGTTATGACAAATTGCACTGCTACAAGCCTAGGTGTGCATAAATCACTGTAGTGACTTTCAGTTCTTGTGGAGAAATACCTAGGAGGGGAATACCTGTGTTGACTGGGACCTCCAGCTTAGCTTCTTAAGTAATCTCCACACTGATTTCCATAGTGGTTATACAACCACCAACAGTGCAGAAGGGTTCCTTTTTCTCCACAGCCCCTTCAGCATTTGCTATTGGTTGACCTCTTGATGTGAGCCATTCTTCCTAGGGTGAGAGGGAATTTCAGTGTTATTTAAATATGCATTTCTCGAGACCCAGTCCTAGCCCAGGTCCGGTGAGTGTGCGGAGAGTTTCCTGCTACACTGCGCCGGCAGGACCAGTCCCAGCCCAGGCGCAGCGTGGGTCGGACCCTCTCCCAGCCCCTTGGGCCGCCCCCCACCACTCCGCAGTGCCTCCCCCACCCCGCCTGCCGAGTAGGATTTTCTGCCGAGTTC
>NW_004524735.1:3876404-3886132 GCF_000260255.1 Octodon degus | reverse complement strand
AGGCCACAATAATAGTGGGTTATCTGAAGAAGTTGTTAACTAGAGTCTTTTACAGCTTAGCCTATTAATATGGCTTTACATTTTATACCTCGTTTTTATACTTTTCTGCTGGATGGTTAAGACCAAGATAAAGCGAGACCTGTATAACAAGAAATGTAACTTTTGTATCTGACAAGGTCAGTCAACTCCCCTCAGGATTTATCCTGTACCCTTGTACTGTACTTTGTAGATCCTTTGTCAGTGTCAGCCATGTGGATGAGTCACTGCCATTTCTTGGCCAATGTGCTTTCTGTGAAAGCCTGAGAGAATGTTTTCTCTCCATGTGATTCTCCTTAGGCACACTCTACATCATCGATCACATTCCTCTGTGGCTCCATGATCTAACTTTGCAGATCAAAAATTGGAGAAAAGGAAGGGCTTCAAGGTCAGCCAACATTTTTCCCCTAGCCTTTCAAGGTCAGTGAAGGCTGAGGACATAGGAGAACCTGTATTGTGACATCATGTAACTCAGTTGTGCCCAAAATTTTCTGAACACAGAGATCTCTTAAAAGTGACTGTGGTTGTTACAGTGACATGAAATGCAGTAGTAAAATGAAGGAGATTTTTCCTTCTCTCTTTGTTTCTTTCTCTTTTTTCACTACTAGACATTAAATCCAAAGAATTCACTGAGCTCTATCCCTAGCACTTTAGTTTTAATTTTATTTTATGACAAACTCTTGCCAAGTCACTAAGTTACACAGACTGGATTTGAACTTGTGATCCTCCTGCCTGAGCCTCCCAAAACACTGTGGCTATAGGCATGTACCAGCATGCCCAGCTCTGTATTGCTTTATGGTCTACTTTTTTTCCCAATGTCCTTCAATAGAAATTTCATAACATGGTTTTTTAGCTTGAATAGGTTTTCTTATGGATCTGTAACTGACTTGAGCTCCTGAAATTATTAAATGAAGGAATTTCTTGGAACTGCTGCCTCTCTGGCAAAAATTCAGATTAAATATCAATTTACTTCATGCCTTAAAATAGCTTAAATAGTAATAATAATAATAATAATAATAATAATTTTTTAATAATACAATTTTCAGGTTCTATACCAAGATGTTTTTACCCTTATTAAATAATATAATATTGGGCACAGGGAGATATCTCAGTAGAATAAGGGCTTGCCTGGCAAGGACAGGGTCCTGAGTTCAATCCCTGGTTTGCAAAAATAAATAAATAATTCAGCATTATTTTATTAGTGATAGTATTATTTGGTCATTTCATGTAGCTAGAAATAATTAGAACCCGATTTCAAATCTAGGATTTTTGAGGCCAAATCTTTCCTCTCCTATGACTCTTCAGCTCTGCATCAGATTTTTTTAATCTCAGGGAATATTAGTAGCCAGGACTCAGTCTTTTCCACAGTCACTCCTTAGGCTAAGCATTAAGCACAAAGTAAGTCCTCATTAACTTGGTGAATGGCAGCTACAGGCATTGATTTACACTACCCAGAACCTTCAGTCATAATTTTTGTGAGATATTGGGCAAAGTTACCATACTGAATTCAGCTCATCATTTTTAAATGTGCATAGTTAAATAATGAGAGCCTGAAATTTCCTTTTAACTTGACATTGACATTGAAAATGTCTAGCCTTTATTATAGTATTTATTTTAATATATATAATAATATATACTTCAGCAGTTAGGCATAGTAATAAACATCTGGAAGCTCATGGCTACCACTTTGAACACCTCTTGTAATTACAGAGGCCAAAGGTGACCTGTGTCAATTTAATGATTTCTCAGTAAATTTAGTATGAAAATATTTATACAAGTTTTTTTTTCCTAATGTACACGTTTTTGGGGTGGAATACATACATTGTTGTCCCCATCACCCCTCCCCACTGTGAGCACTGGTGTTGGACACAGTGCACGTTCTTACGTTCTTACACCAGTTATCTCTTGTGAGCCTCATCAGCATTTTAGAAAAAAACATTAGAGCTTCATTTGATTGATTGAGAAAGGCTCAGAAATGCTAAATTCTTTTCTGAAAGTTGCATCACCAGTATTAGAGCTGGAACGTGGACTTCCTTCCTTTGGATAGATCAGGTCATTTTTCCTAAGTTTGTATTATAAATCAGTGATCAGGCTAGTAGAAGCAACCTTGCATACTTTTTAGGTTCTTTTTTTTTTTCCTGATGCTTAGTATGCATCCTTGATCACCGAGTGATCAAGAAACGTTTATTGATTGAAGCCAAGAGCCTGATGTTTCTTCTCAATGTTTCTTCTTAAAAATCAATATTCCAAAAAACTAGACAAGGCCACTGAACATATCATAGTTTTCATACACCATGAACAAAGAAAATTTATCTTTGCAAGGATCATTATCACTATGTTAGTGATACCAAGTAATGATGCTGGCTTGATTACAACCTCATACTATAAGACTGAGGACTGGTCATAAACTTACTTTGAAAATTTATGATATACTTTTACTGTTTTCTGCAAAGAATTGTTTTCCTTGATAATATCATAAGTGTAGCCCCAACAGAATTATTAGAAAGAAATAATCACCTAAAGCTGAGATACAGTGGTGCCTCATTTCTCGAACTCAATTCTTTCCACGATTCTGGTTTCAAACTGATTCGGAGGAGAATCGAATCAGATTTCCCAATAGGGGCAACATAAACCTAACGATTGAATTTGATTTGGTTATCATCCAATTCAATTTGTGACCACAATAGTGGAAAGAATTAGGTCTACGAGCCGAGGTACAACTGTACTTAAAAACCTGCCAGTTTAAAAAAGATTGAGCCGGGAACAGGATATAGTTCGACTAGTTCCTGTTGAATTTTGTAAAGAATGAACTTGGAAACCTTCCTGCTTAGCCGAGTAGATTTTTCTGGGTGCATTGAGCTGTCACAAGCATGCTATTTCAAAAAGGCAAGAGCAGAAACTACTTTAGAGTTGCATCGTAAACAGCATTTTCAATCTTGTATTGCAATTATATATTGAATGCAGAATCAACTTCGAATATGGAAATCCCCAAAATTGTTGGCAGAGATCAAACAGAGGCTGATTCTCTAAAGCAGGGACAATCTCCAAGCATCTGGCTTGGTTTTCCAGCAACTCTTCAGCTACATTCCTGAGGCACAGGCAAGTTCCGCAGATATCAGGGAGAGCCACGATTCTTGCAAAGATGCTGGTGTCACATATGGGTGCTTGCCGTGTCTCTGCCTCGCTCTTAGCCTTAACTCAGATGCAGAGTACAGAGTCCAGGAGGCAAGCAGGATGATGTCACCAGGATCATTAGCCTTGATTAGCAGACTTGATTACTAGACTGGATGAATTTGAGGTTGAAACCAAAGGCCTGACATCTAAAGGAACTCAGAAAAATTATCACCTCAGTGATTATTTCTCTTCATGCACAAAACAGGGATACCAACACGACCTATTTCTTAGGATTTTTATACATACCAAAATGCATACCACATGCAAAGAGCTCATTGTAGTGCTTGGAAACGTAATTCCCCAATAAATATCAGCTGTTTAAAAGTCAACGTCTAGTGCAGTGGCTTGAGCGACACATCCACGTCCTTAGAAAACAACCAATAACAAATCTTTTTGAAACGTTTACATTTTCTGTTCTGCCTTTATGCTGCTGGCAACAGCCCGCAGGTGGGTCTCCTGCACCCAGCACCATGCTAGTTGAATTCAGCTGGGTGTAGCAAGTTGACCACTGGTTAGCTATCCACCACACTCCCATTTACTCATATTTTTTATTCTATTCTTAATATGTTTCTATCAAACTAGTAAATACTTTAAAATAAAAAATAAATTTTGCTTATAGCTCTGACAACATACAGAAAATGAGGAAAGATTTATTCCAGGAAATGTACTAAATCAGTGTAGATTCAGTGAGCAAATATGTTTTGTGGTTGGTTTTCCCTCCTCTCTTCACAGCACTGTCAACTCACAGTGCTGCAAGCTCCCCTAGGGCAGGCTGAGTCAGAACACAGAGCACTTTCTGCTCTCAGACTAGAGTCAAGGGAGTCAATGTCTTCCACACAAAGCCATGCAACCAGCACCTCTCAGCCTCCCAACTCTGTGTTGCACAGGATGTCAGTTGGACCCTGGAGGTCAGAGGCTCCCCCCTGTGTAGGGGGAGGAAGTAGACAATGCCCAGCAGGCTGAGATCACCAGGTCCTGTGTGGCCTTTATTGGTTTCCTTATAAGGTGGATGTTCCACACCAGAAGGAGGAGGTGCAGAACACCAGAGACTACTGGCCTCACTCCTCACTGGTACTTAAGAGAGGGAAGAAGAGGAGGGAGAGGGAGAGGGAGAGGAAGAAGGATAAAGCAAGGGAGAGAAAGAGGGACAGGGAGAGAGACGGGGACAGGGAGAGGGATAGAGAAAGGGAAAGCGAGAGGGAGAGAGAAAGGGAAAGCGAGAGGGAAAAGGAGACAGAGAGGGAGAAGGAGAGGAAAAGGGGAGGGGCAGGGAAAGGGAAAAGGAAAAAGACAGAGGGAAAGAGGGAGAAGGAAGGAGAGGGAGAGGGAGAAGGATAAGGCAAGAGAGAGGAAAAGGAGAGACAGGGACAGGGAGAAGGAGAGGGAGAGGAAAAGGGGAGGGACAGGGAAAGGGAAAAGGAAAAAGAAAGAGAGGGAAAGAGGGAGAAGGAAGGAGAGGGAGAGGGAGAAGGATAAGGCAAGAGAGAGGAAAAGGAGAGACAGGGACAGGGAGAAGGAGAGGGAGAGGAAAAGGGGAGGGACAGGGAAAGGGAAAAGGAAAGGGAGAGGGAGAGAGAGAGAAAGGAGAGAGAGAGGAGGGATGGGAAAAGAGAAAGGAATGGGGACAGGGGAGGAGAGGGAGGGAGAAGGAGAGGAAGAGTGAGAAAGACAGAACATGGAGAAATGGAGAGATCTTTTCCCACTGCATCACTGGAGATAAGCATCAATTTAATGTACAGAAAAGAGGATGAAGAAGAAAGGCTTACTCAGAGCTTTGGGGGTCTTACATGATCAGACAGACCAAACGAGAGACTTAAGGGGCTCCGGCCATGTTTCTTTTCAAAATATTTTCCAAGTCTGGGGTCCTTTGATATGGGAGCCTCAATATCTAGATTGAAATCTTTTTGAAAATGAAAAAGCTTATGGTTACACCACTGAGGAGAAAGTAAAATGTTAGGGTCCTGTCCCCAGGTGAGACCCTGGTGGATGGTAGCATTCTGAGCTAAATGTTCTGAAATAAGCAGGACCTGCAACCTGTAGGGAGCATCCCACACTTTAGCAATAAGTTTTCTCTCTCACTAACTAGCTGCATCTAACAGTGATGGAAGCGAGTTGGCTTCTTTGTGTGTATATAACAGAGAAGGGGAGAAACACTTCTGGAAGAACTTAGCAGCCTCCAGCACATAGGAGCTTGTGCACTGCCATGAGCATTCACCCCATCAAAGCTCACTAAATACAGGGAGACAAGACACACACTGGCATGTGGCACTGGAGACACTTGGTGCAGTCACAGCACCTTGTATCTTTACGGTCCAGACTCATAGGAAAAACAGGCTGGTGCAGAAGCAATATTAGAACAGCGAGTAACAAAAAGAAAATTAATGATATGCAGCCAGAGACAGAAAAGTCTGAATCCTACAAAAGAACCCCACTGTTAAGCACATCTTTGTCTTCTGCATCTAATTTCTTCTGGGCCCAAAGAGATAACAAAATGCTCTGGGGAATACATTTGTCAATTTCTTGCACTTTCAAGAAGACCTTCCAGTGACCTCAGTGTCTTCAGAAAATCCAGATTCCCAGTGTCTTTTCAGAGCTCTTAGTCTCTTGTTTCTTCTGCATCTGCTTCCCGCTCCTTTCCTTTCCCAAGGTCTGGCCAGGTAAGCCTTAACCTTCAGCAGGGTCCATGGCCATGGGAGGCCTCAGCCTTCTGCACTGCAGTTCTCTTATTTGTTCTTCCTGGAAACTCTCCGTCTGTGCTTGACAGATAGAGTTAACCCACATTAACCACATTTTCTGTAGCTGACAAACCCCACTGGAATCACTGCTGGAAGCCCAGCTTTGGGACCAATGGCTCTTTCCTCTGATGCAGCGCTGGAAAAACCCTCAAGAGCTCATCCCCTGTGGAAAGTGCAGGATTCCAGGAACACTCAAGGCTCCTATACACGCTTCCTAGCCAGGACCAGAATAAAGCACTATCTAGCCCTCTACCCTTGCTCCTCACTGCTCTGAGCCCTATGACATGGGTGAGGACAACAGGCTGGACAGCCTTAGACATCCCTTCCTTGAAAGAGATATCAGTCTAGATCCCAAGTACCAGAGTCTGATTTTTCTCCTGTAGCCTCTGAGGCACTCTCTTCCCATCTCCTTGTCCTGACTCAGCACTTGGGAGCTTCCTACCTACCCTTCCTTGAGGAGAGGAGCTTTCTCTAGTTAACATGTTCTGTCCTCATTACACAATGGTTGCTTGTTTTAAAAAAAAGTCTTATGTTATTCTGATCCAGAATGATAGTTTAAAAATGCTTTTGAAATTAATGAACTTCTTAGCACTATAAAGGTGACTTCCAGTTCCAGTGACTCATCAGAGACTTTTCTGTGCTCCCGAGGTCACACATCCGGGCTTATTTCAGCAGCTGTTGCGTTGGACACTGACTGGGTCTTGATCCACGTCCCTCGCTCAGCCATCTGCACATAAGGGCAACCTGAGCAAATGAATTAAACAGGCGTAGACCCCAATATATCTTAGCAACTTATCTACACTGGTTTGGGAGAGGAATGGCTCAGATTTCAGATTTTCAATTCTATTTTCACAAGTTGGAGTGTTTGTACTTGTTTGCAATGTCTTAGGGAAGGGAGCCAAGTCCATGTACGATATTTATTCACATTTCATATATATATACCTTATCCACAGAGCCCAAACACAATGTAGGAGACATATTTAGTGCACCTGTGTTTTGACTGTGATCTATTCCCAGAGAGCATGTGTGAAATTTTCCATTTACAGCATGATGTCAGGGCTCAAAAAATGTGAAGATTGGAGAACTTTTAATTTTGAATTTTCAGATTTGGAAAGCTCTGTAGGAGTTATTTCCAGGTTCTTGTCTCAGTCCAAGAAGCCAATACTTGTAATCCCAAAGTTATGTTATCGGAATCCCACCAAGTTAATTCCAATCTACCACTCCCAGTGCAACACATGGTGAAAGTAAAGATACCAAAGCATATTTATAATTATTGGGGAGTCAAGAGGCCCTAAGTCTAGCTATGAAGATGGCTTTCTGGAATGAAGAGGCTGACCCAGGGCCTCACCTGGTTTTATTCAGTGGAGGAATGGCTCGAGGAGGAGTGGCTTGAGGAGGAATGACCAATAATTGTGGGAAGTAGGTGACTCTGAGGGCTGAGCTACATGCATGGCCTACATTTATCTCTGCCATATGCAGAGAGGATATGCGGAGAAAGTAATCTGCTTTATGCTGTACAGATAGTATGTAATGCTTTGGGGGGTCTGGTGCTTCAGCTTTGATGTAGTCTTTCAAGCCCCAGAAGTCATAGCCTCTGTCTCAAGACTCGATCATGGCTGGTGGCGTGGAGCACTGGCTCTTCACCCTGTCCCGACCTGGCTTACGTTAAAGAGCAGCAGGTATAGGTTACCAGGGAAACACACATGTCACCTTCAAAGGCTATACCAGCACCTCAGCTAGACCAATACACATTGCTTAAGGCCAAATGAAGGATAAACAGAAGTCCTAGCCAGCTCTGTACATAACAATATGAGGAAATAGGGTCAGGCTCAGTCAAAAGGGAGACAGTTGCTCTTCTTTCAAGGAGAGCTGTTCAGGTGGTCTTCCACAAAGCTCAATCCGTATAAAGACAGAGGAGCCTTTCTATGTGTGTAAAATACAACCCCAAGCAATAGTTTCCAGAGAACTATGCTGTATATATGGAAGTTAAGCAAGCTCTGCAGTTTAAGAATAAATTCTTATTAGAAAGAAGACAATAAAATAGAAAGGATAGCATCTCAGTTATCTTTCTCTGGTTGCTGGGAAAAATATCTGACACCCAAAATTAAGGAAGGAAAGATTTATCTTGGCTCACAATTTGTAGAGGTTTCTGTCCGTACTCAGCTGGCTCCAAGGTAGAGAGCAGCAGTTTGTGGTGCTAGAAAACAGCAAAACAGTAAGAGCAAAAAGGGAGGAGCAGTGGAAGGGAGCCTGCCTCTCCCCCTTCCTTACCTTGTATTCAGGCTATCGAACTCATGGCAGGTGCAGCACTCACACCATAATCTCAGCAGCAATCACCCATAATCCCATCATTGGACCATAAATTAATCTCAAACTCTGGAAGCCAAACCCAATGACTGCATGAGGCTTTAGGGGTACAGCTAGACATAAACCGTAACAGATACCATTGGACAAGAAGAATGAGATTAATTAAAAGCAGGGAGCAGAGGATAACAACGAAATGTGTCATACACATGTATAAACGTCACAATGGAACCTAATATGATATGAATTCAATATGAATTAACTAAAGAAGAGCTAAAATATGTATGACGCTCTGCATTCTTTATTTCTTACATTCCTTGGGTGCTACAGAAGAAAATCAAATAGGGTAGACGTAAACAAATTTGAATGCAATATTTATGTCGTTAAAATACTTGTGGCTTTAAGACGCAGCATTTCTTTCACCATAATATGCGTAGTTTTTATTAGAGTGCTGGAAAAAAAAGTGTTTCTTGGTGGAGCGTGATAGACTGTGTACTTAGAGGCAGGTTTTCTGGCTTATGAGAGCCTCTGAGCATCTCCTATGCTGCAACATGTTTGGTAAATTATGAGACACTTGGTTCTTAGCTAGATAGATAGGTAGATAGATAGATAGATGATCAGCACACATTAGAACTATTAGAAAGTTTCTATCATTTAATTTCATGGAGCTTCATTCTCAAAATCTGTACAGTAGCATAAAAACACTGCATCATAAATTTATAAGAAACACAAGAGACATTTCAGGAAATGTACAGTGCAAAACATTGACACTAAAATTTAATATTTATCAAGTGCTTACTATGGGCAGGCCCTGTGGTAAGAATTTCACCTGTATTAATTTACATATTTCTCACAATAACCTTGAATGTAACCCAAGTATCAGTAGTCCTTATTTTATTTATTTGCCCCTGTACTGGAAATGTCAGAGTCGCTTTTCATATCCTACATTCCTCACGCTGTATTTTGTACCATGAGACCAAGCTTGCCTTGTCTTTCCTACCACTAAACTATGGTTAATTCAGCCCAGGTCCCCTGGTTCTTCCACCTGAAGCTCACCAGCTATGTGTCACCAGACTCTGGGTTCAGATGAGGTTCCCACCACAGGTATGACATCTCGCTGGCTGGGTGTTTGCTGTAGAATTCTGGGGATGGAAACATCAAATGCAAAGGACTCAGTGTGGCATGGAGGCTGGCACTGGCCATTGGGGGTCAGAAGATGGAGGATGTCCACAGTCACAGCCTCTTGCCTCCTCCAGTTTACTTTCTGCATATCCACACTGCAGATACTTTGACATAATCTCAAAGAAAAGCCAGAGCACTGACATCTAGTGCAGACAGGTCTGTGCTGCCCTAGCTTAAATCCTGACATGAAGAGCTTCATACTCTATGGGCTATTTTCCTTTTCCTTCATGCTAAGATGCTGGTGTTGCATTTCTTTTCTTTTCTTTTTTTCTTTATTCCTTTTTTTTTTTTTTTTTT
>NW_004524735.1:3869320-3876265 GCF_000260255.1 Octodon degus | reverse complement strand
TGTCTAAACCTTGTAACAAGGCCTGTTGTGTTGGGTGCCATTGTTAAGATAAATTTTCCCCTGCCCCTGGTAGTAATGACCATCTTTAGAATGTGGGGACAGCACCACATTTAGAGAAGACTACATTACTTTTCTCATCTGAACTGTTCAACTTCCATGAATAAAACCTCTTTTAATCAAGGAATATCATCTCAAGCTTTACCTACACTTTATTTCCTTTACTATCCCTTGCATGGAAATAGATGCTCAGGTGCACCATTTGACGTATCTGAACTGATGAAATTTCCTCAGCTGCCAGTGCTCGAGTCAAGACACGAATGTACTGCTCTACTTAGAAAGTGTCCTCACGCCCCTTCCCAGTCAATCCTCTCCCTCATGGAAGCAAACATACTCCAGTTTCTGTCATCATCAACTAAATTTCCCAAATTTATATAAATAGAATCTTCCTGGGCCAGGGAGATAGCTCAGAGGCATAAGCACCTACCTGGCAAGTGCAAGATGCTGAGTGCGATCCCCGGTACCAAAATGAATGAATGA
Source organism: Octodon degus (assembly GCF_000260255.1). NCBI lineage: Eukaryota > Metazoa > Chordata > Mammalia > Rodentia > Octodontidae > Octodon > Octodon degus. Next base: position 3,875,728 of record NW_004524735.1, on the reverse strand, counting down.
ATGAAGAAGGAATCTTCCTGTTTTATTTCTAGCTTCTTTTTTTAGAATATTATTTTTAACCTCAGTCATGCTGTTTTAGATGATAGAAGTCCACTCCTTTTTAATGCTGAATGGTTTTCCCTCTGTATGAAGTAGTATAATTTGTTCACCTAGTCTTTGGTTTACTTTGAATAACATTTCTTATCCACATTATTTTTATTAACTAGATGTCTATTGATAGGTTAAACATCATGTTAGCTAATTTCTCTGTTAATTGTATCAAAAGTGTTGGTTATTAATATACTACAGAAAATAAGCTTCTTATATATGAATTTCAAAATGTTTCCTCTCCAGAAAACGAAGCACTAGGAATTGATTTTAAAAGAAGTTTCCATAATCAAGCAATTTGGACACACTAAAACTATATTTCTCTCAAGCTGCACCAATTTACTACATGTTTTAGTACATCTTGCAATTAAAGATTGCTTTATTTTTTGGAACCAGGTTTTCAGTTTATAAGGTTTATTTTATTTATTTATTTATTTATTTAGACAGGGTCTCTTTATGTAGTTCGGGTTGATCTTGTGCTCATGTTGGTAGTCTCCAGGCTGGTCTCAAACTCACATTGACCCTCTTGTCTCAACCTTCTGAATGGTAGGGTTACAAGCATATACAAATATGCTGCAGTTCAATTTATAAACTTTAAATGCCGGCCAAATAGCTCAGCAGATTAAAGCACCTGCAAGCAGGTGCAGGGGCTTGGGGTTCGATCCCTGGGCCTGCAGTGTCAGCCCCGCCCCCAGTGCTGAGATAGTAATTGAGACTGGGCACTGTGGCGCATGCCTATAATCCTAGCACTTGGAAGTCTGTAAACAGGACAATCACTATGACTCCAACCTAGTAGTGAGACCCTGAACACCCTGTAGACTTTTCCCTAAAATACAGAGAAATAAATAAATTTATAAACTTTAAAATTCATCCTTTTAAGGTTACTTTCTTATTTTGGAGATGTTGGTCAATGTGGAACTCTTCCTATCTATGGTCTTACCTTCCCATAACACTGCACTGATGCTAGCCCACATGTCTGCACACATTTTCATGATGTTCTCAGACATAGATCAGGTGAAAAATTGTTAGATTAGTGGGCAATCTTCTATCTCAGTGTAACACTTTAGGAGAAAATGTTCTTATGGACGTAGAGAATGGCAGTGCAGGTGACATATGAATATCACTCAATAAATCTAATTTTGAGTGTGAGCCACAAATAATGGACAGATAAAACTAACAGCAGGTGCTGAGGAAATATCTCAGTATCCTGAGTGCCTGTCTGGCAAGCACAAGGACTTCTGTTCGATCCCTGGTATGGTATGCCATGCCAGTCCCAGAACCCCAGGTGTGCCATGCCAGCCTCCAGGTCAAGCATGGTGGCACACACTTGTAATGCCAGTGCAGGGGAAGTAGAGTCAGGGGGCTCACTATGAATCTGAGCTGCAAAGTAAGACCCTGTACGAAATAAATAAACAAATACAACAGAACTTTAGAATATGTTTCTACTGGTCCCTCTATCCTGCCCATTTATACCTAATTTTAAACACTTCTGAAAAAAATATTCAAGTGGAGAGGAGAAATCATCCAAGAGGGACAAGAGCAACTCCTCATTTTGGATCTTGCTGTTAAAGTGTGTAGCATTTCAGAACAAAAAAAGAGAGAGAGAGAGAGAGAGAGAGAGAGAGAGAGAGAGAGAGAGAGAATACCAGCTTGCCCTGGAGGGACCATTTAAAAAAATTCCAGTTTCTCTTTTTCCAGGAACTTTCCATAATTGGGAGGACAGACATCACAAGGATTAAGAGTTGCTATTGTTGAAAATGAACATAAAGAGAATGCACACAGATGACTCAAATGAAAAAGGAAGGTGGGTGCTCACCTAGAAGTCCATGGCAGGTGGGGAGGACAGTCCAACCAGTTGGAAGTTGTAAACTGAGGAAAGATAGGACGATTACTTGAAGGGCGAAAGTCAATGAAGACTGCATGAAGTGGAGTTGGGTGGACAAGGGAGAGACCTAGCAGGGAAGGGACTTGTAGATAACCTGGAGCAGAAAGTGACCCAGCAGTGGATCATCAGATTCAAAAGAGAGGGAGTTGTAGAAAAACCTGTACAGCTCTTGCTGGAAGCCAGCTGCACAGTTTCTAAGATATGTAAAAGCTGTAAAAGGCTCAAGTCAACAACTTCTGACATTGCCGGTCTTACAGAAAACCCCCTGCTATTATGGACTACTGGACTATTTTGGAATATTTTGCTGAATTCATACACCTATAATATTTAAATAACAAAACTAAACAAAAAAGGGGGTACAAATGAATGACCATTTTGTATCTGTATATTCAAAACAGTTAGGATAGATATACAGCTACATTCTCTTAATTCAATGAATAGAAAGATTTGTTCTAATAGTGTTTGTAAACAGGATATCATGTCTGCATCTTGTACAATGAAAAACCACTAAGACAACAATATGCACTGTATCAATTATTGAAACTGTCCTACTAATCAGATTTTAAACTGTCTCATTGCTATTTGTTTCTCTATAAAATTATGGGGAAAAAGAAATACAAACAGAAAATAAAAGTATGAAAAAATGTTTTTTAAAAAAGAAGATAAACATACCCATATGGTGAAAGAATGTAAATCAGGCAGCAAAGCCTATCAGTGGAAGACAGTAATAAGGGTGGACAGTGTGTAAGTAAGAAGGGTGCCCAATGCCTGGGCATACATAGATGCAGGTGCATTGCCAAGGAGAGGGACTTGTACAAAGAGTGCCTCCGAAGTGTGTGTGTGTGTGTGTGTGTGTGTGTGTGTGTGTGTGTATGCATATATCATAGGGTTGAGTAGGCTCTCTTGCAAGAGCATCAGGGCATATGTGCAGATTATGAATCAGATTTTTTGTTTGAGCAAAGAAAAAATAGGTTAAAAAGGGAAACTTTGTGCTGCTTCAGGATTCCACAGGGCATGAGACACTCACACTAAAAAGAGATTTAGTTCTTCCCAAGATTTGGAATATGATGGGAGTGTGTGGAAAGGACGAGGTAGAGATGAAGGCAGGGGGAGAAAGGGGACAGGAAAAGTGAAAAGCCAGGAGGAGAATAGCAATGGGAGAGCAGGGGTGAGGACTGGAGGCCAATCTCCATCCTCCCAATAGAGGGCATCTGCGTGTGCTGTGACTAGGTTTCTTTATGAAGTTATCTCAGACTTTTCAGTTCCAATGATTATATCAGTGAAACTCTCATAAGAATATTTACGTTTAGCTTTACTATGAAGACAATAATATGTGCCAATAGTAATATTCTCCTACAATAACTTGTAAATAAAAAGCAAGCCCACTGACAGTTAAAACTCATGATACAATAAATATATAGGGCCAGAAATCTAAAATGTACACCATTACCTTAGAGAGATGAAACAACCAAAGGACTGGCCTGATGCTATTAACTTCTCTGCAGAAGAACACGCTTGGGAGAAAACAGCTCATTAAGGAAGATGTCTCAGTTACTCTTCTCTCCTTGCTGGAACAAATACATGACATTCAAAATGAAGGAAGGAAAGGTTTATTTAGCTTGTTCTATTACATTCAGGCTATCCGCCCCAGGCTGGGGCAGTACTCACCCCCATAATGGCAGCAGTACTAACACTCATAATCCCAGTGGATCATGAGTTAATCTCAACCCCTGAGAGTCCCTGCCCCACGACTGCATGAGGCTTTGGAGGGGACAACTAGACACAAACCATAACAGAAGAGATGCAGGAAGGAGAAAGAGACAGACAGATGCATGCAGACAAAGTCTCTTATCTTCCCAACCACAGTGAAGGACCAGCCTGGTCTGAAGGCTCTCCTCCCCCTTCCGGTGCCTGACAGATTTCTGCTGTGGAGATAGAGGGTGTTACTAAGACATCAGGGATCATGCCTGGTGCTGCCGAACATGTTCACAACCATCTCACTGACTTGACCTTTTTTCCTTGCTCAGCAAGCAAACTTAGGTTGTAACTCGTCCTCCTGTGAAGATTTGCTTAGTAGGAGAAAGAACTGGATGCAAATAGACTCAGCCTGATGACAGGTATATTTCTCGGTGTAAATCAATAAGATGGCCTTTGCTTTTTATGTCACTCAACCTGAGCTTGATTTGTGAGAACTCATTCCTAAGGGACTGATCTTTCTCAACATGCTAACAAAATTGGTTTTGAGCTGGGGAGCCCAAACACAGCCTCCGGGCCTCTGTGATGCTCCCAACAACACTTCGTGAGTCCCTGGGCAGTCAGGCAGCTCTTTCTCACAACTTTTGGCCCTTCTGTGCTCTTAGCTTCATTCCTTTACTATTTCGTATCCAAAACCAAAGCATACGCTTAAAGTAACTGGAAGATTTTATTCACATTCCAAAGCCCATATAAAACTCTTGGATTTTACCAAGCCAAGGAAAATGATAAAAATGATAATTAAAATTAAAATTACATAATTTGTTAAGGCAGAATATTTTTCAAAATTAATTGTCCCTTTCATAAATCCTTTGGTTATATTTACTGAAGCACTAACTTAGTTTTTTGTTACTGGTGTATGTTATGAAGAAAGGAGTTTGTAAGCAAGAATATATACTTCCAATAATGTGCATTAATGAAAATTAGTAAATTACCATATTATTATTGTCCTTTTCCCTTTTTTTTCAGAACCAGGGATTTAACTCAAGTCCTTGCACTTGCCAGGGAAGCACTTATTCTACTGAGCAATCTCCCTGGCCCCTATTACTGCCTTTTAATAAACATTTGATTTAAAATGTAGCCTCTGTGTTTCAATGCTGATAAAATAAGCTTATTTATGCTAATATGTATCTTTTTGACACAAAGTAAATTCTTCCTAATGGATTAATTATAACTCTAGATAGACCAATGATTATTTCATATGTGCAAATTAGGAATCGCATATTCAGTCAGCCATATACACCAGCAAACATGTGAAATGAACTCCCAGGCAGGTGGAAAAAAACAGTGATTTCCTTTCCTCTACAGTTGGCCTATAATTGGAGTAATTAGAGAATCAAATGAAGAGTTGAAGAGCATAGAAGTGGGTGTGAGCCCTTGTTGAACAAGTTTCCTTGCCAATATGGGAACAAAATGGGCATCTCCATCACTGGCCATATATGAGCCCCTTCAGAAATAATTAAAGAATACAATGAAGTTAGGTTAATTTGTATGAAAATAATTTGGAAAGCAATCATCTGATTTAAATGTTCAATTCCCATAAGGAAAACAGATGAAATGAGCAGTATATTAATTATTTATACTTTCATTATATTATAGAAATTTATCCTTCCCATATGAAGCTAACTGACACTAAATTTGGCTGCCACCATGTATAACAGGAGCCTTCTCAAGACTTCAGGCTGTGGTCCAGTGATTATGCTGATGGGAAGAGGGATCAGAGGAGAGCCGCTAAACTGGGTGATTTAGGTGTGCTCTCGCTTGGACTTCACATTTATCATTCTGTTTTCAGGTATGAGAGATATTTTCAAAACCTATCACACAGAGGGAAGTATCACTTTAAAATATATGCAATGTTTTATGTGAGGCTTTAAATTCATGCTATATGTACATGCATGTGTGCATGCTGGTGTAGTAGGTCTTGCAGGAGAACCTACTCAACCCTTTTATTAAGGCCGGTGTTGGAAATGAAAGAACCACTCTTCTAATACACCTCACAGACCTTGCCCCGAGTTAATGGGGTCACTGGCCAGCTACTGCTGCACGGCCCAATAAATAGGATCTGAGAAGTAACCGTGGCCCATGTTAGTTACAGTAAAATTTTCAGAAATCTTTGGTTCACATGAGGAGCTTGGAAAAACATGCTTTAATTATCTGGAGAACAGTCTCACAGCAAATCAAACATTAAACGACCACCATCTGCTTTATAAAAATCGCAATTCAGCTGCTGGGCTTTCATAATAATTTGTTGCTCTGACTACAGAGGTTTTAAGAAAAGTCAGCAGGCTATCTGATTAGCTGTAATGAAGGAACAAAGTCTTGAACTCATGAAGCACTGCCTGAAATAAGGAGGAAAGGCCCTGACTTATTAAAATTAGTGTCAATCAGCTTAGACAAGTAATCAATAACTGTCTCCTTACACTGTTCCTCTAGCCACCACATCCAGAAACAAGTCTCAGATCTATTCTTGTGCCCCTGACACTGAACAAGGAAGTAGTGGTGGGTAGAAAATTTTAGTACATCAAATTTAGAAAACATTTTGGGAAAAAAATTGACCAACCTGTCATAAGCATCTTTTATTTGGCTATGGTTATTTCTTTAGATGAACCCTTCAAAGGCTCATAGAGAAAAGAATAATGATGATGATCATGACCATGATTATATAATAATATTAAAATATTAAT
>NW_004524735.1:3856726-3863955 GCF_000260255.1 Octodon degus | reverse complement strand
ATATATATTGCACCCAATACCAGAAAGGAAATACTAAAATGGTGCTAGAAAACAGGAAAGAATGGAGCTCAAACATTTTATATAGTAAAAGAGAGAATTAGCTTCCCTAGGAGCACCAGTTATTTATAGCCAAAAATGGAATTTGAAAGACATTTTGAAGCTTTCAACTCAGTGTTTATTCCATTATGTCCAGAAATGTTTCTTTTCTCTTTTTCTGGCTTCAAGGCAGATATTGTGTCTTTTCTTCAAGTACTTTAGAAATAAATAAATAAGTGCATTAAGCTTTATGTCAGATTATCTCATGCTTTAAGAAATTTGGAAACAAGTTGTTACTTCAAGTGTATACATATTTCTTCTCTCAATTACATAGTAGTGATGCCACATATATGCCAACAATGCAAACGTTGCCCCCTGCCGAGGGCATTCCCTCATGGCCTCACCTAGAGAACTGCACTGAGAAGCTTCTAGATTTACTTATCCATGAAGCTCACTAGATAGGAAAGGTGAACCATCCTTTCAGAGGGCAGAAGACTATCAGATACACTAGCCCTGCTACACCATGTCCTCGTTTCCTTGGATGCTGGTGGTCTTGTGCTCACCAAACACATTAGGTGTTGCATTAAGAGTAAAATAAATTCATAGTAAACTTTTTCATATGTCCAAGACCATTGTAATACAAACACAAATGTGGTAACATTGTAAGCTTCTCCATCACCCAGAGGCAAGAGAAAGCCATTCCTATGTCACAGACACTGCTCTACAGTGTCAAATGTTTGGGCGGCTGAAGATGGCCACTGGCCTCATGCTATCTGACTTTGAGTGTTGGCTCCTGACTTACTACTTTGGTGATGCTGCATGGGTGAAATCCTTTCTATTCCAATTTGTTCTGGAGAGCTAAGTGTGCTAAGAAATTAATTCTGTAAACAGCACACAGTGGGCACCAAGTAAGTGTGTGCAGCAATCACACCTATCAGCTCCCTTCATCTCTGCATTTCCCCAGCTGATGTTTCTTATAGAGGATTCATCCTAGCCCCAGACCACGAGGAAATTAGCCAAGTTGATCTCCACATTTCAAACCAGTGATTATGGATGATTGGATGTTAAGTAATAGCCACACACATGACTCAGTGGGTAGGGAGGTTTTGGTTGTTGTTGCTTTTATTTGTTTGTTTATAATTTTCAGGTTTGCAGATTTGCAACTTTAAATGGAATGTTTCTCACACAATTTATTGTAAGTCAAAGATAAATTTTAAATGCTGTGATTAAAGATAAATTGTATATCCAAAATATAAAATCTATTGGCTGACCTATTTATGCTAGGTTAAAACTATAGGTTTACTGGCAAATTCCACAATGTATGAGGCATTGTGCATTAAATGCAATCTACTTGAAATTTGGCATCTAGTGAATCTTAGTGTGGCATTGATCCAAAAATTCAAGAATCCTTTGTGAATGCTCACTCTACACTACTCCCATTTTCCAGAATCCAGATCATAAGTGGAGATTCATGATTTTAGGCTACTAACAGAACATTTCCCTGCCTGCTTTTTGGTACTACTCACGCTCCAGGAGCCAACATTTGTCTTTGAATTTCTCATTTACTGCCATCTTCTGGAAAAGGCCACTTGATGTAGAAAATAAGAGTCCTATAAATTCAATTTAACAAATATTTATAATGGCAGGCACTATGCTACACTGTGAGTAGGGGAACACTAAGGTTGAAATAGGGTGTCTTTCTTAAGAGTGCAAACTTGAAGGGGGGATCCCCTTAACAGCAAATGGTTTTTGAACACTCAGCAAAAGTCAGGATTCTAATAACTTCTTCCTCTGTGTTTTCACAATCTAATTTCACAAGCCTGTAGGTGGGCACCTATTTGCCCAACTCCTAGTAAGATGAGCTGGCACAAAGAAGGTGAGGGACCATCCCAGGGTCCTGACTCAGGGGAGGGGAGGTGAAGTGCTCACTTGCATTGCCATGAGGAGGCCTTCCTGGTTCTCCCTGTGGGAAGGCTGTGACATTCTAAAACAGCACACTTCTCTGAGACTAGATGAAATAGTACTCAGCGGCTTCAAATTTCTGACCTTACATCTCACCCTCTTTCCTTCCCTTCCTTAAGTGTTTTAGCATATAGATTGGTATTTGGTTGTGGTAGTTTCCATAACCTACTTTCCTCCAAGCCCCTTGTCCTCTATCCTATTTAGAAATCTCCTCCCTGACCTTGAATTTCCGTTCACTTTACACTCCCCAACCACAGCCTCCTGTCTTTTTTTGCCTACTTTTGATACTATATAGACTCAATAAATTTTCAACCTCACAGAACAGCAATACATTGAGCCTTTGCCCTTTGCATTTCCAGGGGCCGCTCCTGACATAGCTTCTTTCTTGCCAAGCGTAAAGTCCAGATGACTGTCTGGCTCTCTCTCCCTCCTTCATAACTGCGTGGCAAATTCTATCCCTGATTAGATCCTGTGCTTCATCAATACTCTGACAATGTCCAACTTTGATGTCTGGGTTTGATGAAAGCAAAGCCCCAAAGCCCTGACTATATTTCAATGTAAAAATCCTCTAGTGAACCCCAATGCCATGAAAGAATCAAGCTACTCTTCCTGGATCAGTGGTCTCTGCCTCACATGTTTATGCTCTTATTAACTACTAGATGAAATACTTTGGTTAATATAGGTTACTTATATTTGTCAAATTAGAAACTTTAGCTGAGAAAGTTTAAAACATTTGCTAATTTACTTAAAAGGAAAACAATATGAATCCATTATTGGTAACGTAAGTTTTCTAGAAATAATAATTATATTTTAGAAAATAGAAATGAAAATGGTGCCATCATTTTGTGTTTTTCAAATATCTGTCTAGTTACAGAGAAAGAAGACAGCAACATTTTTGTATCTACTTTTGCATTGAATTTGTTTCAATATTACATGCCATATATTTTCTGAAAACTTTTCATGCAATAACAGTAAAAAACAAATGACATATTAGTGGTATGATTTTTCTGAACTATAAATTCATGCTTATGCATGTTTACAGCAATATAATTTACAATCATCCTGGGGAGAGGGTGCATGGGCATAGTGCAGCTTGATTCTTTTCTTAACCCTTTCCTCTTCCCTCTTCTCTTCTGCTTTCTTCCTGTGATATCGCAGACCTTCTGGCCTCTTCTACCATGCTCCCAAGAGCCTCCTGTTCACAATTTTAAAATGCTTCCCTAGTCCATTCATTCTCTGCCATAGTTTACTAATTTTCCATATTATTCACCAGTCATCTAACCCTCAACCCTTTCCTCACATTGCCATATATGCATTGCCCTGAAAAACAAAGCAATCAAAAAAGGATTTCCACCATATCCATACTATCTCACCACCTACCTGTTAGACTACCTTTGTCCTTGGACAGGGACTGAGATCTCTCAAGAGGTGGAGAACTCAACTTGGCTCTCTGAGTAAGCTCTTGACATTCATCACAGGAAACGATGTTCAGGGTGTGTCAGTATGAGGCAGGCACAGATTCATTCGGCAAAGTTAGAAAGTAAGAGAGACAATAGGAAAAGGCTACGGCTTGAGTGGCTGCATGGGGCTCAGAAGGACCCACTCAGAGAATGAGGCTATCACTTTGGAATTAGCTGCAATTGGCTAGGGTCCAGCCTAACAGCATATCAGCTCTGGGTTGTAGTCCCAAGGGGAAGCCTCATGGCTTGAAGGGGCAACTGTGTTCCCATGAGATGATTTCTCTTGCTTGAGTCAGTGGGGTACCTCAGGTCCCATGAGGAGTAACTGCTCATGCTTGGGGACAGGGATCTTATCATGGTATGGTCTGATAGGCTCTGATTTTCCTGGAACCCAAGTGCTCATGTCCCATGAGCGGTAACTGCTCATGCTTGGGGACAGGGATCTCATTATGGTATGTCCTGATAGGCTCTGATTTTCCTGGAACCCAAATGATTATAGGATGGGAGACTTCTAAGCATCAATTCCAGGGTTACTGGATTGAAGTGGTTACTGTGAAAAGCTGGTAACTGGATATCCCTGCAGCCCTGACAGTGACGTTTTCCTTGGTTTCCTCAGTCTCAAAGAGGAATAAGGTAGACCCGATAGATTTAGAGCTAATAAATCTTGTAAAACAGACACTCCTGAACTGTAAAGAATTAAACAGTGATCTGAACCAATTGCAAAAGTGTTTGATGAGAATAAAGGCTGTAGATGTGCATTAAAAAGATAAATTAATATGGGCTTTGAGGCTCAAAAATGTTTTATGACAAAGCCAGCTCTCTACCTGTGTCTTCAAGGGTGGAGAACATCATACACCCAAAAATGACCTAGAGGTCAGGATTCAGAATTCTAGAGCAGGGCGAAGAGGTAACACTGAAGAGCAACATATAATTGGTCAGATTGGTCAGATAAGGTAATGCACAAGAGGAGCTCCCTGGTCTCCTCTAAATTTAGTGAGTTATATCCTGATGGATGGGTAGAATTGAACCTACAAGGATTCCATGAGTAGGTCATGGTGACTTGTGTGTGTTTCCATCGTCTTAGTTTGATCTTATTCCTTATAGCAGACTTTTTTTTGTTTCAAAACAAGGAAACATTCAGTTATGAGTCACATTTCTCCTTGTCAATGATATGATATTCATACTCATGACGTTTGGTTTAAAAAAAAAAAAAAACCAGGCAGGTTTTTTTCCTGGATGTATCTGATTTGATTTGGATGCAAAAATCAGATCATATCTGATTACCGTTCAATGTGTGGGCAGCACTGTGGCCCAATCAAGAGCTAGAAAAGAAACAGAGCCAGCATTTCAGTGTGTTCTTTAATGCTCTCAAAATATCCACTTTTTGATTCCTGTTCACAAACTAAAAGGAAACAAACATTCGTTCTCAGAAACACCACAACAGCAACACAGGACTGGCACCCTTCTGCATTATTCCTCATTCTTTTGTTCTGTGCTAAGGCCTCCTTCCACAATCAATCTTCAGCTGTCTGCGATGGGGACCAAGTGCCTTCTGTTTGTTTGAGATGCTGGGAGTGAATACAAACCAAGGAGAAAACAGATTAACCAGGCACAAGTTTTATTTATGCTCTGACACCAATAGTTTGGCTTTCAAAAAAAAAAATTTACGTGCATAGCTTAACACATGATAAGCAATAAAATCTCTGTTTCAGGTTTGCAACAGCACATTGGAAACTGGATTCAGGAAAGAAATTTAGAGTCTGTTTTGCTATTAGTGCACGGTAAGCCATATTTGCAAAACTGAAAAAATTTCACTTCAGAGATATTTGAAGTGTGGACTCCTTATTCACTATCAAGTATAACAGAAGTTAAATTTTGGATGAAGAGAGGATAAATATATATTTAAGCCTCAGTTGCTCAAAATAACAGATTTTTATTTTTAGTCTTAACCTAATTCCACTGAACACATTTTTAATTAAGACATTTTTGCAAAGTATTAGCAGAATTTTGAATTTTGAAGCTTCCATTTAGGTTTTTAGTACTTCTTATTTTAAATTTTAGAATGAGTAATTATAAGGAAAGGAATTGTCATCCTATCTAATTTTAAAATTTTGTGCTAATGATGATGGCAATTGGTGTTGCAGAGAGAATCTCCAGAAGATTTTTGAATCTAGCAGTTAATTGAAAAGATTCTCACCCTGACTAGCTAAATATACTGACACCTGTGAACTAAGCAACTGCACTGTAGATGGCAATTTATAATAGTAGGTTCATGCTTGGAGTGCCTGTCATTCTGGTCTTCTGAATATGGGCTGCTTGTCATGACATGCCAGTTGCTGCTGTGCTGTCTCTTGGGTATATGATTGTTCAAAAAGAAGGGGGTGGTGAATGCAGGAAGGAGACAGGAAAAGGAATGTTGTGGGACTGTCCTGCTTCAAGGTTGTATATGGTTAGATTTTTGGACTTACGTGTAAACATAAGAATTATATAATTCTTTATGACTATTTTTAAAATATATCTTAATTTTTAAATGTTTTTTCATCATATTCTGTAGGAACTTAAAGTTCAATATATCAATACTTGATGAAAAATACCTGTTCCATGTTATGCCTAAGATGTTTGATATTCAGACAGATAGTGAGGTTAAGCTTAACAGCCTAGGTTATATGGTAATAACAATAAGCTTGTTTTCTGGAGGGTTAACAACCTAAGTTTGCAGACCAAAATTAGAGAAAAAGGAGGGCCACAAGGAAAGCCAACATTTTGGCCCTATCCTTCCAAGGCCAATTAAGACTCAGGACATATGAGAACTTGTACTATAATGTCATGTAACTCAGTAGTGTCCCAAATTTTCTGATCAAGGAGATTAGGGGCCAAAGAGGAAAGTGATCAATGATGTAAAGTGTGCCTAAAGAAAGTCACATGGAGAGAAAACATTCTCTCAGGCTTTCCCAGAGAGCACACTGGCCAAGCAATGGCCGTGACTCATCCACATGGCTGCAGAGAAGATCAGAAAAGCAGAGTTTAATAGGTGATTCACTTCAGACAGGAAGGAAACTGGCGAAGAATCCGGGTGACTGGAGCTCGATAGTGCATGACTACAATCTCAGTGCTTGGAAAGCGGAGATGGAAGGACTGACGCAAGTTTGAGGCCAGTCTGGGTGAAATAGTGAATCCAAAACTGCTCTAAACACACAGTGAGATCCTGTCTCAAGGAATCCTTGCTCCTGAAGCTTCATTCTCTGAAGAATCTCTGTCTTGTGGAAGAAAGTATCCTGACAGAACATGATCATGAGGAAGTCCTATATTTTATGAATTCTAGCAGACATTATATCAAGTTGAGACTAAGTGCATGTATTCTTCTGTGTTGGGGAAAATATTTGAGAAAGAATCCTTAGATACTTATGGGATATCTTTATTTAAGAAACTGAAAACATTTGTCTCAGGAAAGTAAAGAATCAGTTAAAAGAACTGATCAACTTAAGTATTTGTTCCATTGCTTAGTGCTTGTCATAACAAATATAGTGTATTATATAACAATGTTATAAGACTAATGCAAAAAACAAAATGAGTAGTCAATATCTTCTTGGAAATTATCTTTTAAGTCACTGAAATATTCAATATTTACCTGAACAACCAACTTAAAAAGCAGGAAGAAATGTAATTCTCACAATCATGTAGTCTTGTAGCAAAATTTTTTTTAACAAAGAAGGAGGAAAGAAAGGAGAAGAGAGAGAGGGAGACAGAGAGAGAGAGAGAGAGAGAGAGAGA
>NW_004524735.1:3842986-3856626 GCF_000260255.1 Octodon degus | reverse complement strand
AGAGAGAGAGAGAGAGAGAGAGAGAGAGAGAGAGAGAGAGAGAGAGAAATCTCAACATGATGTGTGACCCAAATCTAAAACTCAATGTATTGACCAGCCATTTTGTCCATAAATTTAAAAAAAAGCAACTTGTTAGATTTTTTGCGTTTTTCTCTTGTTGATTTTCTGTTGACCTTCATAGAGACACAAACACAGAGAAGGTCATGAAGTGTGACCTACTGTCTCCTGCCTACACCAGTACAGTGAGGGTGTCTCCACTCAGCATTCAGTGGGAAACCAGTAAAGGAGTTTGGTGATTTCACTCACAGCTGCAAGTCATTTTTACACTAATCAATTGTACAAGATTTTGAGGAGGAACATGAGTTTTTTGAAAGCTATCCAGTGATAAAATTCTAAACCCTTTATTACCCATTGGTATTGCTTTTGTGGTACAGATTGTTGATTTGGCACAGTGACACATGGACGAGATGAGAAGCCAGTGTAGTCCTGACACAGCAAGGTTACAAATAAATGCCTGCTCCCCTGGTGATTTCAAGGCAGGAAAACCATTGTTTTAATAAAAGTACAAACAAAATTGTTAGCATTGACAAAATCATTCAGTCCAGTAGACTGTATACTAACTGGGATTCTTTAGAGTAATAGAATCTATAAAAATCATGTGCATAATTATAGGAGGGAATTTATTAGGCAGATTGACATGATCCACAATGGCTATCTGTGTGATCAGAGGTAGAAGAATACAAAATTGCCAGCTGTGCCTGGGGCAGTCAAAAGATCTGCCCCCCAAAAATGCAAACCACCGAACAGAGAGGACCCAGGATGCAGCACCAGTCCAAGATCAAATCCCTGTAAGCTACTTTCAGTAGTAGAGTGGAGGTGCAAGTTTGTATTGAAAAGTTGAACCAGAGAACCATGTCCAAAGTCTGCAGAAAACTGGGGCTCTCCCCAAATGCTCACAATTTCTCCACCTTTCTCTTTTTATTCCATCCAGGCTACAAGCCTACTGCTTGGTGCCACCCACTTCTAGGGTAGATCTTCCTTCTCAGTTTGCTGACCTACATGGTAAGAGTCCAAAACACAACCATGACTGTACTTGGATAATCTGCAAGGCGGTCATTATTCAGTCAAATTAACATATTGCAATCAAGGGCCACAGTGGAACTGGTCTTTCATTAGATGGGGCGAGTAAAAAATTATGATTGTGATTTTTCTTATTTAATACACTATAAGGTAATTGTAATGCATGGCTTTTAGTATTTATAGAAGTGAAAACTATACAGCAACAGGTGATACAGTCTTAGAAGTATCATTTTCTGCTTGTGAGTCTCAGTTTTCTTCCTTGGTATCAAGTGTTCTAAAATTATTAACCAGCAATTGCATGGCATGTATGATGTTTATATTTTATTCTATAAGCCTGCAGACACTGTTAATAGATCTCAGAATGGTGAAGTTAGTATGGTTTCTTATATATTATATCTGTGTGATGTTTGTTCATATAATATAGGAGATTACCCAAAATATCTACAATAAAAATCATACAACACTGAAGAGGACACACAATGAACTGCAAAGAATACCCATGTGTATGAATTGGAAAAAATCAATATTTTCAAAACATGCACACAACTCAAAACAATCTAGGGATTCCATGCCATCTAGAGGAAAATTCCAATTACATTCTTTGCAGAAATAGTGAAATCCTTACTAAATTTTACATGAAGTCACCAAAGATACGTCCAGGCAAAGTAAACTTTAGCAAAAGAACAAAACTGGAGCCGTCTGACTACAAAACTTTCTTCAAAGCTCTAGGAAACAAAACAACACAGTAACTGCATAAAAATTGAGAAATTGATTAAAGAAATAGAACAGAGAACTGAGAAATCCATCTGCATGTCTATAGTCAACTGAATTTAGCAAAAGCTCCATTAGAAATAGAATGGTTTCTTTAATACATTATGTTGGGAAAACTAGATTTCCATATTCAGAAGAGTGACAGGAGATCTCTTTTTATTGCTATGTTCAAAAATCAGCACAAAATGTATCAGATACTTAAATGTGACACTGGAAACAATAAAACTGCTAGAGAATACAGAAGGATCACTTTAAGACAGTACTATGTACAAAGATTTTTGGACTCAAATTTTGGCAATGTGGAAAAACAAACTGTAGAATGTAAAAAAAAAATACTTGCAAAGTTTTCTTTAAACAAGATCATAGCATTCAAAATACATTAGAAGTTCGAGCAAATTAACAACCAAAAATATCCTATTAAGAAATTAATGAAAGATTTGAATGGATATACAGTGGAACCTCAGTTGTCTAACTTGATGTATTCCAAATTCATGCTTAAAGACTGAGCATAGTGCTCCCATAAGAAATAATAGGTTGCTACATAATTGCCTCCATAGCTCAATAATTACATTAATAAATTAATTTTCTCCAGAATTTAACAATTTTCACAGTGATTTCTTTAACTCATTTGTGGTTCACATGGATTTGTTCCTAGCTTTACTACTGGTGTCATTAACTCTTTTCTGAGTCCTGGTTATGATATTTTATGCAAATAAAATTTTTAAAAAAGCACTATTCAGGAGGCTTTTGAAACTCTAATCACTTCTGTCTCCTTCTAGAGTATTTGTCTGTACTCTTTTTGGCTTGGTTGTCATAAGTTTCTTCAGTATTTCTTTGTCATGGAAGGATCTTATTTCGCCATTGAATTTGACAGATAGTTCTGTGGGGTACATCAATCTGGGTTGGAAGTTATTTTCTTTCAGGACCAGAGATACTTCACTCCAAGCTCTTCTTTATTTGATGGTTTGTGTTGAGAAATCTGCTGTGATTCTGATGGGCTTTCCATTGTAGGTGAGCTGTTTCTTCTCTCTAGCCGCTTTTAGTATTCTATTCTTTTGTTGAATTTCTAAGATCTCGATTATTATGTGACTAGGTGTAGATTTATTATGATTATGGCTGTGTGGAGTTCTATATGCCTTACTTATCTGTTCTTTTCTCATGTTTGGATAATTTTCTGCTAGTACTTCTGCAAATAGTCTTTTTACGTCATTTGTACTGTCTGCTACTGCTTTATTGACACCTATTATTCCTATATTATTTTATTTGCATTGTCTTGTAGCTTCCAGATTATTATTGCCTGGTTCCTTGTTAGTTTTAAGGATGTTTTATTTCATCAACATTAGCTGCAACACTGTCTTTAAGTTCTGGAAGTCTATCTTCATCTTCATTCAAGTAGTTTTTTCAAGCTTTCAATGGAATTTTTAATATCCTGGATATCTGTTTGAATCTGTTTCATGCATTCTAATTATTTCCTATATTTCTCATTCAGTGTTTTCAGTATTTTTGTATTCTCCCCTATTTTTCTATCTATGTTTTCTTTAGCTGGGCTGAGCAATTCTTTCACGATTATTGTCCTTTCTTTTTGGACCTGGGAGAATACTTCTGCTTTCATTTCTCCCATAGACTGATGGACTTGTTTCATTATTTCAATTGCTATCATTTCAGAGATTTCAGTTCTGTGTGATTTACATGTCCTTATCTCCTGTATTCTGCATAGGCTAGAGGATTGAGATTGCTTTTTACTCCTGTGTTTTGGCTTTTTTGAAGCTCTAAGTAATCATCCAGACACAATCCCATAGGCTTCCCAGAATCCACCAAAGTACTTAAAATCCATGAGGCAGGTTTTTAACACACAAACACAAGCCCTTTACATTAGCTGAGCAAGAGCTGTGCTCCTGTATTGGCATCATTCCTTTGTATTCATGGCCAGACATAACACATGTCTCACTCTGGGCCCTCATGGGCTTTTTAAACTTAGACATTCAGTTTGACTACTGAACAAATACTTTTTGAACTTTGCTGTTTAAGTGTTACCAAGTTCAAGCCCAGAACCCTTTGCCTTTGGAGGTATCATTATAAGTGAGTCCTTGACTTATAAACAAGTTCTGTTCAGGGAGAGTTCTTTGTAAGTCAGATTCATCCACAGACTGACAAAGCGAATATCATTCAGTATACCTGTGCAAGTTGGCTTCTCAAATGTTTATTAGTCAGCACTTAATGTTCAAATGACCAGCAAGCATACCAAAGTTACGGACATTATAATTATCAGGGAAACAGAGACCAAGCCACAGGAGATACTGTCTCATGCAGTTAAAATGATTCTTATTAAAAAGACAAAGAATCACAGAGTCCAGTGAGAATAGAGAGAAAGGTAAACACTCTGTACTGTTGGTAGGAATGTAAATTGTTAAAATCATTATGAAAAAATGTAGATATTGCTCACATAATTTAAAAAAGACATACCCCAACATCCAATGTTCTCAGTACTGGAAATGTAGTAAAAGAAGAGAAATTAATATATCAAAGAGATATCTGCACTTTCATGTTTATTGTAACAGTCACTGTGCATAAGAGCCAATATATGAAATCAGGTGAGATGTCTTTCTGGTAAAAGATAAAGACATTGTGGAATATATTTACAGTGGAATATTCTTTAACCATAAAATTCTGTCATTTACAACAAAATATTCAGAAATGGAGGAGAGTGTACATCAAATGTATTAAGTCAGGCATACAAATACAAATATTGTATGTTCTCCCTCATATGTGGAGGCTGAAAAAAGATATTGTCCTAGAAAAAAGGATAATCATGGTCACTAATGATTAGAATGGATAGGAGGAAGGAAAGTTAGAGGAAGGGCAGGTAAAACAATTAATATTATTAAATTGGATAAATAGGTTCCAATGTCCTGGAGCACAATATGAAGAATATAGTTTACAAGAGTACTTAAGTACTTTATATAGAACTAGTGGAGAGCAACTGAAGGTTTCCCAAATATAAAGAAATTGTGGGTAAGGATATAGAAATGACAACAACCTTTATTTGAGCACATTGTATACATGGGCAAAATTGTCCTACTTTATCAAGAAATATGTGCAATTATTAGTAGATTTTGATGAGGAATTTTGGTGGTAACAAATGTAAGTCAATGTGTAAGAATGCACATAAATATTAATATGCAAAAATATTATACTCTAAAAGAACTCAACAGATGTCTGTGATAAAGACATTGAAGATCTGAACTTTTCATCCTCTGATCATTTTTTTTATTTATTTATGACAGAGAGAGAGAGAGAGAGAGAGAGAGAGAGAGAGAGAGAGAGAGAGTGGTGCGTGTGTGTGTGGCCAGCTCAGCCCACCAGGGGGCGGGGCTGGCTGGCATGTGGTGCTGGGGGATTGAACCGCGGTCCCTGTGCTTTGCTAAGCTTGTTCTAAGTAGGTGCTTTAGACCACTGAGCCATCTCTCCAGCCCTCTGAATATTTTTGAATGGCATAAAACTTTCCTTCTTTCCCACTCTCTAATCTAGAACATTGCATATTATAAAAGCTCTTTGTCATGAATCTTGGCAATGCTGTCTGACAAATGTCATCTCAAATGTTGGATCGTCCCCTCCTCAGCTCCCAAGTGAATAAGTAATGCTTTTTCTCTGGCCCATACAGTATATGAAGAGGTGGAAGCCAATATGCTCAGAGTTTTAATTATCTTAAAAGAATACTTTGAGGACAATTTAGCTTTCATTTTTCCAAACAAACATCAAGGCATAGAGCTTGGTATTAAAATACAAAGTTATTTAAATACCAAGGAAATTGTGAAACACAAATTCTTCAGTTGATAGTGCATTTCATTGTAATACTACTGAAAGTGAAGATTTGCAGAAAAACAAAGGAATAAACTAACAACAAAACCATGGATGAGATATTTACATGATGTTCAATGCTTAGGGAGCAAAGCTTAGATAGCTGCTTTGATATGGTTCAACCAAATTTTCCTTTCTTACCTAATTCTATATACAGTTTTATCCACCAAAGTCTTTTTTTGTTTTTCTGCATGTTAGGGAAGGGTCTACAGGTTGTTCTGGGTCTCACTACTAGACAGAACTTATAGTGATTCTCATGTTTACAGCCTCCCAAGTGCTGGGGTTACAGGTGTGCACCACCGTGCCCAGTCTCAATCACTGTCTCAGTGTGCCCCTGGGGTGGGGCCGGCACTGCAGGCCCAGGGATCGAATTCCCGGCTGCTGCTCCTGCTTGCAGGTGCTTTAATCCACTGGGCTATTTGGCCAGCTCTTATCTAGCAAAGTCTTACTACCATTTTTCCTTCAAATTATCCACTCTGTGTGTCTTTGGTGACTTTTCTTAGCATGCCTTCTAGGTCACTGAGGCTTCCACATGAAAAGAAATCCTGCTTGTCTCTCCTGAGATTCAAAATCTGAATTTATCACTCTCATAGTTTAAATCATAACTGGTTCTCAAAAGTGTCTCATGTTTGGAAGGTGACTGGATGATGAAGATGATGTATTCCTAAGTGGATTCATCCATTCATTAGATTAGTAGTTGAATGTGCTGCTTTGAAGATGTGATATGGGTTGTAGGTGGGTACATTAATGTCTCTCAGAAGGTGTACTCTTGTCCCATTTGGTCCACATTGCTCTGCTGCCTGGCTGCACTTGGCTGAACCCAATTTCCCCCTACTAGGCCTTTCTACCATGGCACTTTGACCATGGATTCAATTGGCCATCAACTGCAATCACAAACCATATCAATCTCTTCATCTTTTAAACTATGTGTGTTGGGTATTTTATCTCCAGGACAGGAAAATGATCAGAGCAATCACATTGCTTAACTCTAGCATGGATGTTGAGAACACTTGTATCAACAAGACTTAACTATATATTCCAAGAAGATTTTATGCCAATACTTAACATCACTGATTGCACTAGGATAACCTTGCATGGGAATGTATCCCAACAAAAAATGTGTTCATTTGGGGAAGTACTTCTCATAAGGCAATTGATTTCTTATTTGGACAAATAGCTTGTTAGTCAAATAAATATTTTACTTCCCAAGTAATGCTTCAAGGCCTTCTCTGTGCAGTGCCTACCAATCCTAAGCAATCGTGTCATGTTCATTCTGCAACTCCGAGTGATTTACTGCCTTTGACCAGCACGATTTAGGCTAATGATGATTAGCTTCTGTCTCGGTTATGTTTCTCTTGTTGTTGGGACAAATACCGAGCACCCAAAACGAAGGAAGGAAAGGTTTCTTTAGTTCATAGTCACTGGAGGCTTCAGTCCATACTCAGCTGGCCCCAAGGCAACGGAGCTCATGGCAGAAGGTAGTCGTTCATGGTGGTGGCAAAGAGCAGAGAGCAAAAGGAATGGCAGCATCTCAGGCAGCCAGCTGGCCTCTGTCCGCTCCTTACACTGTAGTGTAGAGTATCTGCCCCAGAACACTCACACCCATGATCCCAGTGCTGGATCCAGAATCAGTCAGAACTCCAGAAGCTCCCCATGACTGCATGAGGCATTGCGGGGATAACTAGACACAAATCACAACAGCTTGCAAACCTTGTAGATACACCTGATTGATCTCTTTTTGGATGAAATCACTAAAGTTCTGTCAAGGTGCTTTTACTTCAACAAGTTTCATAAACTTCTTTGATTATTTAAAATATTGTTTTTGTTGTTCATTTTAGAGCCAAAGGTGTTATAATACATGAGAATTATTTCAGAGACAAACAAAAAGAGTATGGGAAGAGTTACTTAGTATTTGAGCATGAACCTAGCAGGTGTGAGCTCATGGGTTTACTTCCAGTACTATAAAATAATGGAAGAAAGAAACAGAAAATTATTTCATTAATTTTATTGAGAAACAAATAGCAATGAGACAGTTTCAAAACCGATTAGTAGCACAGTTTCAATAATTAATACATTGCATATTGTTGTCTTCATAGTGATTATTCATAGTACAAGATGCAGACATGATAGCCTGCCCAAACACTATTAGTACAAATCTTTCTTCCCATTTACTTAAGACAAAGTAGCAATATATCTATTCTAACTATTTTGTGTATACTGATACAAAATGATCCTTCATTCATGTCCCTTTTTTTTTGTTTAGTTTTTTTCAGAGATGGGTATTCCATTGTCATTTAAATTTTGTAGTTGTGTGAATTCAGCAAAATAATGCAATATAGTCCAGTAGTCCATAATAGTAGTGGGTTATCTGTATGACTGGCAATGTCAAAAGTTGTTGACTTGAGCCTTTTACAACTCAGCATATTAATATGGCTTTACTTTTTATACTTTTTGGCTGGATGGTTAAGATAAAGCAAGACCTATATAACAATAAACGTAACTTTTGTTATCTGTCAAGGTCAGTTAAATCCCTTCAGGATTTACCCTGAAACCTTGTGCCGCAGTTTGTAGAACCTTTGTCAGTGTTAGCCATGTCGATGAGTCACGGCCATTGCTTGAACAACTCGTTCTCTGTGAAAGCCTGAAAGAATGTTTTTTCTCCATGTGACTCTCCTTAGGAACACTCTACATCATTGATCACTTTCCTCTGTGTTCCCATAATCTCCTTGATCAGAAAATGTGGGGACACACCTGAGTTACAGAAAATTTTTCTCAAATCAAAACCATATAGTATTTTTCAGCTTGCATAATAGTCCACAGAAAGTCTTGAGCCAAGGCTTAAAAGAGAGATTTAAATGCTATGCTTTCTCAAATTTCATCCCCTGGTGAACAAATCCCAGGCAAGCTTTCTTTTTCAGAATATGTTGTTTACCCTTGGCTTGGTCCTTATATCCTCTCTAAGACTGGGTTCCACAAACGTGGACTTTGAGAAAAAGATTCATCCTCAAACTCAGAGATACAGGAAATTTCCTCAAAAAAATGAGCACTAAACAGTGAAAACAAAAACAAAGGAGCTATCATCAGTTGAACCGTCAGTGTACACTACTGAAGCTTAGTTCTGCAGGGAGAGGTCCAACAACAGTGTAGAATGCACACCTCCAACTTGCCCTGCCTACAGGCAGACAAAATGAACATTTTATTACCTACAACTCTCTTTACTCTTCTTTGACTATAGTAGTTTTACATGTGTTTCACCTCCCTTTTATGTACTTGTTGGAACTGTTCATACGTTTTTTTCAAGGTAACATTTCTTTTTTAATTTTTCACATTATTCAGTTTAATTCCCAGAAAAGAATCTTGCTATTTGTCTTTTTGGGTATTCTTTTCCCCTAAATCCTATTGATTAAAAAAAGGAAAGGCACATTAAACAGTAGAGAAGCCAGAATCTGAATTTTATGCTGTCAATAATAAAAAAAATGATTGAAGGTCTTAAATATTTTGCCTTGGGAAATGCTGTGTTTAGGATTTAGCTCTCAATTTGTTTTTCTCTTGTTTGGTTTTGCCAGGAAATACTGGTTTTTATTAAGTCTTCATACAACACAGTGTATTCTCTCATGGAGAATTGATATTCCAAATTTCCCATGGGGATTTAAATCATTTTGAAATTTTAATACTAAGCCCCTTGCTTTGAAAATTGATTGGAAAATGAAAAGTAAGTTATCTGCAAATGATGACTGCAGCAGGGGAGTGCGAATGAGATCATTTCGACCTCCACTTGCATGGTTTACAGTGGACAGAGAAGAGGCATTTCTACTCACTTTGGAGCTGACGAAGGCATTTCAAATTTTGCTGTAACATTAGTCAACCTCATTGCTAAGATTTATGACAAAAAACTCATAATGATTAATATCCTATTTTTCAGATCCTGAGAAAGTCCACCAAGAACACGAATATTCTGATCATTAATTTCACATTTACACTTATCCAGTGTCTAATCCTGATTTAGACACGATATAGATATATAAGTTTAGAAAAGTTGGCTAGCGCCATTATCATCCAGTTCCTCTAAGATGATAATGCTTCAGAAATGTGCTTTGAAAGTCCAGTGAGGGCTGGGGAGATGGCTCAGTAGAGTAAGTGCTTGCCTGGCAAGTGCAAGGGCCTGAGTTTAATCCCTGGTTCTGAAAAAAAAAAAGTCCAATGAAGGAGAAAAACAGAGTATGCCATAAAAATCAAGAACTTCAGAGTATCCCCTTCCCCCTGCCCTGGGAAACACAAATCTAAACTGCAGGACAGTCCCTCCTTATCCAAGTAAGTGTGGCTATCAACTAATTGATGAAATAATAACAACAACAATAACCATAACAACAAAACAAAGGCTGGAGAACATATGGAGAAAGAAGAACCATTCTGACCTATTGATAAGTTAGTAGAGCTATTGCAAAAACAGTTAAGATTATTTACAAAGAGCTGAAATTAGAGCTGCCGTAGGTCCAGTAATCTCAATGGTGGTTGTAGATACACAAAGGAAATGACATATGTTGATGACATATCTGCATTGGAATGTTTATTAAAGCACAATCTATAATTGCCAGGATAAAGAATCAACTTAAATATCCATCAACAGCTGAATGGATAAAGAAATATGATCATGTACATCCCGAAATCCTACCATTTGTGATGAAATGAACAGACACGAGGAGATAATGTGTTACATGACATAAGCACAGAAAGACAAGCTGCATGGTCATACTAATAAGTAAATTCTTAAAAGAGATATGACAGGAGTTGAAAGTAAAATATTGGTTACTAGGCATACGGAATGGCTGTGAGGCAGGAAGCAGAAACTCTAGACCAACAGTCCCCATGTGATTGTTTTGATTGGCGGAAGAAAATCAGATGTTGACAGAGTGGAGTGATTATACTTTAAAAGAATGCCATATATTTAAATTTTTGTTGAACAGAGGAAGCAGAATATACTCACCAAAAAGACATGATAAAAGTTTAAGGTGTTAGACATCTTTGCCCTTAGTTGATTGCTAAGTAATATATACATTAATCAAAACTTTACTTTGCACTTAAAGGATATATAAAAAATACTATGTAAAAAGCAAAACATTTCTAAAACATCAACTGCTCATCTTCTGGAGAATGCAGACAAAATCCCAAACAAGGACTTCCAGGCCTTCTAAGCTCTGGCCTAAGCTCTGGAATTTGGTCTCTAGAAAATGTGTTCTCAGGCTGTTCACATCAAGCACAGCACAGAGGAAGTTCAAAGTATGCAATTAGCTCTACCTGGACAATTTGCACTGCAATCAAAGCTACAACTCAGAAGGAAGGATTGTAGTATGACACTTACTGCCTCAGCAGAGAAAACTCTCAGGCAACTCATGGTAAGGAAATGATTAGGGCACCAGAAGGAAGTAGAACCCAGTGGTGGGTTCAGTGGACTGAAAAGCAGCAGGCCAAGAGTCAGAAGACACAGGCTCTACTGTCTGCAGATACCTAACTATGCACTGCAAGCGCTTGCTCAAAGTCATTACTTGGGCTTGGGAAATTTTTCAAGGTCATGGTGCAAAGCTCAGGAGACAATGATAAAATATTATATCAAAAATTCTATAAAGTGTATGAATGCAATGCAATGTAGTTACTTCCCTCTGGATATAGAAATGAAAGAATAAATGATAACAAAATGTAGCAGCAGTCACATTGCTAGCCAATCTGAGCAGTTTATAGCAGTTTTCCTTCCATGGAGAGCAGGGAACAAACCAAAATATCAATGTCTCTGGAAACTCTTATGGAATGTTTATAATGCTCAATACATGACTTCACAGCAATGGAAAACATTGAACAAGGAGGAAGACTTCATATGCTTTCTTTCTTGAATTCCATACAATATACAACAGTGAACTTGAAAATTTATTCTACATCTGTTTCTTTAGACAGATATTCTAGTGTAGCCATAAACAAGTTTTTATTGAGCACATAAGGTATACCTGGATGTTACCATACAGTCTCATTTTGTGCTAAGGGTCATGCTAAACACTTAACATCTGTAAATCACTATCTCATTTAGTTGTTTAAAAACTGCCAAGGATGGTGTTGGCATACTCTAAGGTATTAGGAAATTGAGAGAGAAGATCATTAGTGTACTGTGGAGTCTAGGTAGGTTTTAGCAGCATGGAAATTCAAATCCAAGTTTGAAGCCTTCCAAAAGTTGTGCACTCAAAAACAATGCCATATTACTGCTCAAACTTTTGAAAAGCTCTCCACTTATTTAATTAAATTCCTTAAGGTTCATTCAAACAGATACAAGCTGAAATATCACTCTTTCCAGTTTCTACAATGAACTAGCTTTAGCTAGCAACTTAACATAACAGGAGGGGACTAAACGCAGTCTGAAATGGAATATTATCATCCAGAAAGTTTTAGACGTTTTTATTTTGCCTTAACTCCTGGGCAACTGGAACATAAACCCATCTGTTTTGTATCTCAAAGCTTTGAAGTCAGACAGCAAATGCTCACAAAGTTTTCTCCATGCTTCAAAATGGGAAAACAGGCTCTATCTGGTGGCACAGATGTATTTCTTCCTATCCAACCTAAACCACTAGACAACATGTTTATCCGTTAGAGCTTAAAAAAGGTAATTTTTGCTATTCCCCTTTGTCACATAAACTAGAATGCCTGGTGATGACAGAGCTTTAGTAATAAAGAGTTGAAATAAAAAGTAAAATCAATGTGAACGATAGAGAATAAATCTCAGTTTCCAAAACCCTATCACTGATAAAACGTGTAGATTCTAGGAAACTTTTAGCAGAATGGAAATTCAAATCAATGTCTGAAGTCTTTGTCATTTACCATGAACTAGCTTCAGTCAGCAACTTAAGTTCTTTTATTAAAATGGAAGGACTGTAATTGATTTTACTTGAGGGTATTCAAATTTTAAAAAAAATCCCTGTAAATTGCAATGGCAAAGACTTTTGAGCATCCCAAATATGAAAAAACAAGCTCAGTATACCCCAAAATCTGAACTCTCAGTGCCACGGTGGAAAATTCCACACACGACCCCAAGTAATGGCTTGATGTGAACCACAAATACTGAGGAAAATTGCTTTTATTGTATACAGAGAAAGTGTGTATGAAAAAAATGAATGAATTTTGTGCTTATATTTGAGTCCTATTTCCAAGTCACTTATTATGGCAAACATTCTAAAAATCCACAGTCTCTGAAATCCAAAATACTGACAGTTCCAAGCATTTCAGACAAGGGGCACTTAAGCTTTATTACATGTTTAGGTCCACAAATAAAAACCCTATAAATCATTTTAAGGATGTGAGTACCTAAAAATCATATCATTTTTCTCAAAGATTAACAATATACTGGATAAGAAATTGTATCGTATCCCAAAAGACAGTGTTGGAGGCCTAGGAATGTTCCCCAGTGAGAGCAGCATATTAGAGAGGCAGGTAGCTAAGGCACAGTATGTTTTTCCATTTTTATGACAACATTTCTGTCACAGCAGAGGATCTGAGATAGTATAGACATGGTGCAGTGTTTGTATCCCAGCAGCAAGTGAGAGCAACAAGTTTCCTACCAATGCTGTAAATACAAGTAGCTGTGGTATAGGAAGAGATAGCTTCCTCAAGGATCAAATCATGGGAATTCTAAGAATGAGGAGGCAAAGCTCCATTCTTCACAGGCCTACAGAAGGTCATTGGTGGAATGAATGTAGCTGGCTGCCACTGTTAGGCATACTTTGCATCTGGGCTTGGGCTTTTGCTGGAGATAAAGAAGTACAACTACAAGAGTTTACACACAACACTCCAAGAGAGAATCAGAGTAAGTCTACCAGGTTTCATTAGTTTATCATAGTAACCAGCAGAGATCATTATGTCAAATTAGTTATGTTGGAGAGCTGTCAGGTAACAAA
>NW_004524735.1:3836801-3841681 GCF_000260255.1 Octodon degus | reverse complement strand
TTACTGACACAAAATATACTCAGTTATCAAGACCTCAGCTGTTGGTTCATACTTATAACTCAGTGGTACATAATGAGCCTGCCTGGCAAGCATAAGGTGTTGAATTAGATTTTTGGTACAAAAGAAAAGAATAAAAGACCTTAAATGTTGACTTCAAAACTAGCTGTGAAAAGGAGTATGAAATTAATTGGAGTAGACAATGGGGCAATTTGACCACTTAGGTATTTGTGGAAATAATAGAGCAATATGCCAGCAATTAGTTGAACCTAAAAGGTGGGTGTGATAAAGAAGCAGATTAGCAGAGAAAATGGAGGAGTAAAGAGAAATAAATCACTGTTAATACCCCTGTGACTCTGCGAAACCTGAACACAGTTCCTAAAGTGTACTTTTTCAAGGGTGAAGTTCAGAATCATATAATATGAAGCGTAGATTTTATTAATATAACCAATGAAAGCATCAACAAGAAAACAGACCTGCAAAAACAACAAGGCCTATTTATATCAGATTTATATCAAATATTTTATCTAAAGTGTCCACTTCTAGCAAAAAAATATATGACAAGAATAGGTAAATGAAACTTCCCATGAGAGGATCCAGATGTCAATTTAGCAGGCAATGATTTTAGAGATTGCATTGTATAATCAAAGAATCAAAAATATAAAGCTAAACCATTGCTATGGTTCTTTAAGTGTTCCCCAAAGGTTCATAACTTGTTCCCTGAGTGGCCCTATTGGGAGCAGTGGATCGTTGGAACATGGGGCCTAAGACAAGGCTCTTAGGCACTTTAGAGTGCTTTTCCGAAGGGGCTTGTGGGCTGTTCAACTCTTCTCCACCTCAAGAGAAATTTGGTCTACCATGAGCTGCCCACGAATGCCACAAAGCATGCCAACTACAGGGTCTATCCAATCCAGAATTAGAGCCATCAAATCTGCAAGCCAAATATGTTTGCTTTTCATAAGTTGATATCTCAGGCACTTCACTCTAGTGAGGCAAAGCTTGCTAACACAACTATGATTCCACAAGAAAAAGGCTATGCAAGTTTACTCAAAGGGTGTCTTTGTTGACAATCAAGGGATAAGAAAGATTGTACTTAAAGTTATGGGAGGGAATGAATATGGAAAATGCTCATACTGACTTTGTTCTTTTCCTTCTTGAACATAGTCATGGCAATTCTGGACAAGACTATTTAGCAAGAAGATGAGATAAAAATGGTTCATGAATAAATATGTAAAACTGTTTTCAGATGACATGATCTTGCACGTAAAAATTGCAAAGGAAATCTGTAAGAAACACTTTTAGAATAATGATTTCAACACCGTTGTAGGACCCAAGATTAATATACAAAAATTAATCATGTGTGTTCATGAGCAACAATCCGTCTGAAATGTTTCAGGTAGAACACTGTGAGAACAAAATACTTGACAAGTCAGAGAAAAATTCTGTGGTGCAAACTATGAAAAAGTTGTCGAAAGAAATGTAAGCATTGTATAAAAGAAAACATTTCCATCTTTCTGGATTGCAAGACATAATTACTAGTGTGACCAGAATATATAGTTAATTTTTATATTCAAAATGATTTATTTTAGTAAAGGGCACATTGGTATTAATTGTCATAAAGGTACTCCCACTCACTTGCAACACATTTATCCCATTATACTTGCCATTTTATTAGCAGTTCTGGAGTCTTTTGTCACGGGCCTCATTAGGTGTGGTGTCATGACTGTCTTTATGTCCAGAACTTGTGTCAAAGTGTTTACCATTTATGTTTATTTTGACTTTGTGGAAGAGCCAGCAGATACATGGTGGCAGGTCCAGTGAGTCACATCAAGGACGACACTTTGCATTCTTACTACTTGACAGAAATTACCATAGATATTTGACCTGTTGGGAATATAAGAAAATAAAGCAAATGCTTTGAAATATAGTAACAGACAATTTGCTATAAATCTTTCTCAAAATACTTCTCTCTGGTTTAGAACACTTATTTCATCATTGCTGACAATATTTTTTTACTGTAGTTAGTATTTTTTAAATTTAATGACAATATTCTTCTTCTTTTTCTTTTCTTTTGGAACTGGAGATTGAACAATATTCTTCTAACTCAACAACAGAGTCCATATATTCATTGCCAAAACTCCAGCTGAATCTTTTGACCAAGTGACCTTAAAATTTTATGGAAATACAGATTTCCTAGAATATCCTAGAAATGTTGACAAAGAAAAAGGTAAGAAGGCTCACAAAACCTGAACATAAAGTTGCTACAAAAGTATGGTAGTGGGCCGGGGAGATGGCTCAGTGGAATAAGCGCTTCCCTGGCAAGCGCACAGGCCTGAGTTCAATCCCTGGTTCCACCAAAAAAAAAAAAAAAGTATGGTAGTCAGAGTGGTACTAGCATAAAGATAGTAATAAGATCTAATTGAGAATAAAGAAACAACCCTCATAATTGTGATCAATCAATTTTGGCAAATATAGAAAACATTAATGAAAATCAATCCTCTTTTTACCAAATGGTGTTAAAATATTGGATTTTCCTATGCAAAGGCACAACATTAAACTTCTACCTCACAACATACATAAACATTAACTCTGTGTAAATTAAAGACCTAATTGCTAAAGCTGAACTTACAAAACCTTTATGAGAAATAGAATAATAAATATTCATTATCTTGGGTTTGACAGCTAAATCTTGAATATATTACCAAAATTATACTTAATGAAAGAAAAAAGTTGATAAATAGGATCTCAATAAAATTAAAAAATTAAACTCTTCAAAAGGTGCCATTAATAAAGAACATTACTCACATTCCTTCTTGGTGTGACACATACACAGTGCACACAACTAAAGGAGGGGCAATTTACTTTGGCTCAGTTTGTAGCAGTTCCATTCCATAGTGAGCTGGCCTCAAGGCAGTGGCACAGAGGGGGAGAACATGCTCAGGGCAAGGAACCTGGAAGCAGAGGGGAGAGGGACGATATGGAAGGGGGAGGTGCCCGACAAGGCCACACCTCCAGGGACTGTCTCCTTCACCAGGCTCCACCTCCCAGAGTTGCCTCAGCTATGATGCTCAGTGGACAAGTGTGCATGACACACCCAGGGTCCATTCAGCGCCCAAAAGCCTCACATTGAGCAAACGCGTCTTGGGGAGGACATCTAGATAAGACAATAACGTAAAGTGCCAACATGACCTACAGAAGGAGAGATGTCCAAAAATATAAAAAAGAATGAAATAAAAAAAGAGATAATATGAAATAGGGAAGTGGAATTATGGAAATGGCAAAGGGAATAGGAGGAATGGAGAGAGCAGAAGTTCAGATTGAAAAGGAGCTTAAAATGATAAGGACATAGCCAGACATGGTGGCACATGCCTATAATTTCAGCACTGGGAAGGCTGAGGCAGGAGGATCATTGTGAGTTTGAGAGCAGTCTGGACTGGAAAGTGAGCTCAAGGCCAGCCTGAACTGCATAGTGAGACCCTGTCTCAAAAAGACAAAAAAGAAAATAAGAAAAGAAAAAGAAGAAAATGATAAGGACTTGTGTGCCAATTCTAGCAAATTAATACAATTATTTACAATAAAAACATATTCCAATAAAAAACAACAGGAAGCAACGTTATCAAATTCTGTCTATATAGTTTTGCCTAGAGTATATGAAGATTTTTCTACTACTCAATTATAAGAAAGTATAATGCAATTATAAAAAACATGTCTTAGACTGTTTTCTGTTACTGTAGCAGAATACCACAGGCTAGGTAACTTATAAAGAAAATAAATAGATTTCTTGTGGTTCTGGAAGATGGGAAGTCCAAGGGTGAGGGATGTTCATATAACGCTGACCTTCCTGTGGCTCAGGCTGAAAGAAAAGAGAGGATGAAAGGTAATATGAGAGCAAGAAGTAGACAAACTTACTCTTATAACAAGTTCAGTCTCATGGTGGCTATTTCACTCCTGTGGTAATTACAAGAATCTATTTGTAAGGGCAGAGCCTTCATGATGTGATACATTCTTATGAAGCTCCACTTCCAACACTATTGCGTTGAGGGTTAGGTGTCCTGTACTTAAACTTGAAGAGGCACTTTCAGACCACAGCAAATACAGAATTGAGCTCACATACTGCCTTACCTAGGTAGAAGGTGAGTAACCGCTGGTGAGCAAACTATAAACTCCCAATATAAAAATAAATGACATATATGCACACAGTTATTATTATCAAACACTAGGGAAATATAAATCAATGTGACAATGAGAACATTGACCACCCACTAGGTTAGCTATAACTGGAAAAGGCCAGCATGAGCCTGTTACTGAAACAGCATATCAGCATTGGACATTGTCGTTTGCACCGCCACCATTGCAATCAGGGGACAGTAAAAATGAAAACCACCTCCTGTCTCACAGCAGGACAGAACTACTTCCTTCATCAGTAACTCGAGGGAGCTACGATTCGTTGAGCTTAGGTACATCTCTATGAACTTGCTGGCAGATAATTTGGGAAAATATCCTCAATTTAATAAACATAGGTAAGTTCATCCATTTTCTAATCTATGAAAGATAGAGAACTTCTCATGAAATCCTTTAATTTCTTTAATAGTAAAGGGTACCTGGGAGGATAAAGAAAAGCTTGCACCTACCCTGGACAGCCAAATGAAAAATGTCCATCCTCCTGTGGATATAGCAGTACTTTTATTTCAAATGAAATATGCAGACAAACAAAAATTTATTAAAATTTTGGAGAATGTTGTAATAGTAAAATCTGATCAGCTGGGACATTTAATCCCTTTTTCTACTTACCAGCCTTTGAAAAATGAGCTGTGGGGGACTCAGGTCAATAATTTCTGACCTTGCCAGTTAAACAGAAGACCCAATGCTATTATGGGCTACTG
>NW_004524735.1:3834852-3835746 GCF_000260255.1 Octodon degus | reverse complement strand
TCTTCCTGTTTTCAGCCTCCGAAGTGCTGGGATTATAGGCATGGGCTGGCATGCAAGCCGGGATTGAACCCCGGCCACTGCTCTACCTAAGCAGGAGCTTTAGTCTACTGAGCTATCTGACCAGCCCTAAATAATAATTTTCAATCATGAGTTTTATAACTCTTAATTGCCCCAACTATCGCTAAGATCACCTAACTAGAGTAATATATTCTTTGATAGTTCTTAAGTAGAGACTGGGACTTACAGGACTTTATGATTGATTGTGACCTCACCCATGCATTTGTAGAAACTTCTTCATGTGTTGTCATATTTGTCCTTCTATGTCAATTACATGCTCATAAATCCTCCATGGACAGGACAGTCTATTTCTAATGAGAGCCTGCAGCTCGGAAAAAGAAGCACTCAACTGAAGACCTGTCAAAGTCTTTTTTCATCCAAATTGCTGAGAAAGCTTTATGTACCCTGCTGGCTGATGACTTAGTGAAATTAATGAGCCAAAATAAAAGTTAAGTCTCTTTATTCATTTCTAGAAAGAAAGGCAGAGCACCAAAAATGGTACAAATGATGTCAAGAGCTGCAGTAGCAAGCCTATAGCACCAATGAATTTCTAAGAGGCCAGCAAACAGTAAACTGACAATGTTTCAAATTTCTGGGATTTATTAAAAAGAGCAATTATGTTAGTCAAAATAGTAGTTTTGGAAATGAAATCTGAATTGAGTGCCAAGTGTCATGGCAATGTATATGGAGAAGGCCCAGGAAAAACTGTGATTTCTTTTCTCACATAAGATTTGGAGATCCAGTTTAGAGCACAGAAGTATAATTTAAGAAGCCTGGGTTCATAGCTGGACACTTGGTAAGTGTTTATTATTAGAAACCATTAACAGAGAGAAAAAA
>NW_004524735.1:3833289-3834577 GCF_000260255.1 Octodon degus | reverse complement strand
GCCTGTACGCTTGCCAGGGAGGTGCTTATTCCACTAAGCCATCTCCCCACCCCCTACTGACCCTCTTTGTAATAAATCGATTCTCTGTGCTCTCTTTCTCTTTCTCTGTGTCTCTCTCTGTGTCTGTCTGTCTGTCTGTCTGTCTGTCTGTCTGTCTCTCTCTCTCTCTCTCTCTCTCTCTCTCTCTCTCTCACACACACACACACACACACACACACACTACATATGTGAGTACTTCATCTTACTTTCACCCTACTTAAGTTCTGGACCTACAGAAGAGAGTCTGATTTAACATTTGAGTTTCTATTAATTTAAAAGATTATTAATTAATTAATATGTTTCTATATTTGGTATAGGGTCTCACTATACAGCTTGTACTCGCAGTGATCCTCCTGTTTTCAGCCTTCCCAGCACTGGGCTTATAGTTGTGCCCCATCACATCTGCTCTCGGTGGCTAGCTCAGCACCCCCAGGGGTGGGGCCAGCAAGGCATGGGGTGCCACGGTCCCTGTGCTTGTCTAAGCAGGCACTTAGTCCACTGAGCTATCTCAACAGCCCTAAAAGATTATTTTTAGTAGATATCTTGCTATATGATTACCATGTTCCTTTTTAACATGAAGATTTTAAAATTACATAATGATATATTATTTACAGCAATCAAAGTGAATGGGTTCACCTATTGAAGGAAATTAAAAATATATATCAAGGTGAAAAACAAGGTAAACTCAACTATAGAATTTCTTAAAATCAGAAATAGGAAACCTGCACATTAGAATCAACAGACATATTTCAGTAATATTTACAGAAATAAAAGTAAACATAATTAATTTAATATGCATAAAGAATGGGGCCTGATGGCGATGCTGGAAATTATTCCAGCTACTCCAAAAGATGCAGGAGGTAGAAGCAGGTAGACCACTTCAGCTTAGAAGACAAGACCAGCCTGGGCAACAGAGGAGGATTGTAAATCCAACAGATACCAAAGTGGTATAAGACAGACCAAAGAAAAATGAACTGAGTATCCCACTCAAGTGCTAGACATAAATTGTTAAAGAACAAGGAAATGAGTTATTTAAATGAAATAATGGACTGTAATATGGCCTGGAGAAGCATTCAATACAGCTGAAATGAAAACCGTGACTTTTTATTAGCAGAATAGAGGGACTACTAATAATATAAAGTGTAAAAATAGAAAACACATACAAAATAAGGCATAAGCTGAGAGATCTTCTGCTACCCTGTGGCAACGGGACCTGCTGGTCCAAGCCCAGGCACAGCATGGGTGAGAC
>NW_004524735.1:3829547-3830699 GCF_000260255.1 Octodon degus | reverse complement strand
ATGCAACAAAACAGAAATTATCCTATGCTTATTATCTGACCACAGTGCAATGAACCTGGAAATAAATGCCAAAAGAAACCAGAAAAAAGAACCCCTAAATACATGGAAATTAAATGACACCCTACTCAGCAACCAATGGGTCACAGATGAAATTAAACGAGAAATTCAACAATATCTACAATTCAATGAAAATTGAACCATAACTTATCGGAATTTATGGGACACAATGAAAGCAGTTTTCAGAGGGAAAATCATAGCTGTGAACTCACACATTAGGAAACCAGAAAAGGAATAAATAAACACCCTAATGCTGCACTTCCAGCAACTACAAAAAGAAGAGCAAACCATACCCAGAGACCAAAGATGGGAAGAAGTCAAAAGATTAACGCAGAAATTATTTCAATTGAGACAAAGAAAACAGTTCAAAGAATAAACAAAACAAAAAGCTGGTTCTTTGAAAGATTAAATAAAATCGATAAGCACCTAGGTAACCTCATCAAAAAGAGGAAAGAAAAAATTCAAATACAAGCTATAAGGAATGAAAAGGGTGAAATTATTACAGACCTATTGGAAATTCAGATTATCCATACCTACTTTGAGAATCTTTATGCTCACAGAATAGAAGACACAGATGAGATGGACAGATTCCTAGAAAGGTGCAAATGATCAAAACTGAATCCGCAAGCTATAGCCCAATAACAGCCAATGAAATATGAGATGTAATAAAATACCTACAGACAAAGAAAAGTCCAGATCTGGATGGATTCACAGCTGAACTCTAAAAGAAATTTACAGAAGATGTATTCCCTATACTCCTCAAACTTCAAAGAAATTGAGAAGAAAGCAGTCCTCCCAAAATCATTCCTGGAAGCAAGTATTATACTGATACCAAAACCAGGGAAAGACGCAACTAAAAAAGAGAACTACAGGCTGATCTCCCTAATGATCATAGATGCACAAGTCCTCAATAAAATCCTAGCAAATAGAATACAGCAAATCATCAAGTATATCATACACCATGACCAGGTAGGATTCATCCCAGGGATGCAAGGATGGTTCAATATTCAAAAATCTATAAATGTAATATGCTATATCTGTAGAGTGAAAACTAAAAACCACATGATCATCTCCATTGATGCAGAAAAGGCTTTT
>NW_004524735.1:3822909-3828781 GCF_000260255.1 Octodon degus | reverse complement strand
TAGAGAAATCATTCCTAAAATTTATTTGGAGCCACAAAAGACCTAGAATAGCAAAGGCAATTCTGGGCAATAAAAACAAGGCAGGAGGCATTACAATTCCTGACTTGAAATTATACTACAAGGCTACTGTGATAAAATCAACATGGTACTGGCAATGAAATAGACCTGAGGATCAACAGAATGGATTAGAAGATGCTGAAGCTGCTATGAACACACTCAGCCCCTACGAACACACTCAGCCACTTTGACAACAGAGCCAAATAATCACTGGAAGAAGCCTCTTTAACAAATGGTGCTGGATAAAACTGGCTCTTCACATGCCGAAAACTAAAACTTGACCTAGGTTTATCACCATGTACTAAGCTAAAGTCAAAATGGATGAAAAATCTAAACATTATAACAAAAACAATAAATCTCCTGAAGAGAAAGTAGGAGGAACTCTTGAAGACAGGGTTAGGCAAAGAGTTCTTGAACAAAAATCAAATCTCATGGGAAACTCTTGAAAGAATTGCCAAGTGGGACCTGCTCTTATTGAGAAGTTTTTGCACATCAAAAGAAATTGCCAACAAAGTGAAAAGACAACCCACGTATTTGGAAAAAAATCTTGACAAATAAGTACTCAGACAAAGGTCTGGTCTCTAGAATTTATAAAGAGTTAAAAAACACTAGGGCCCCAAAATTTAAAAGATCCAGTCCAGAAATAGGCATCCAAGATGAACACACATTTCTTAGAGGATGAAACTAAAGAAGTGAATAAATATATGAAAAAACACTCCATGTCACTAACCATCCGAGAATTGCAAATTAAAACAATACTAAGATATCATCTCACCCCAGAAAGAATAAATCACCCAAAAACAAATGTTGGAGAGGCTGTGGGGAAAATGGAACCCTTCTCCACTGCTGGTGGGAATGTAGACTGGTGCAACCATTATGGAAATCAGTGTGGAGAATCCTTAGAAAAGTTGGACTGGAAATCCCCTTTAAACCAGCTATTCCTCTACTGGGAATTTTCCTGGAGGATCTGAAAACATATCATAGGGATATATGTGTGCCTGTTTATAGCAGCACAATTTGTGAAAGTCAAATCTTGGAAACAACCAAAATGCCCATCACCTGAGGAATGGATGAAAAAGATGTAGTATTTTTATACAATGGAGTATTACTCAGCTATAAAGAATTATAAACTCGAAGCCTTTATATTTAAGTGGATACCACTTGAACATGTATTCATAAGTAAAATAAACCAGACACACATGTGTAAATATCATATAGTTTCCCTGTATAAGAACTCAAAAGAAGAAATACAAATAGAAAGGTATAATACAATTAAAAGAAAAGCAAGTTGCTACCATGCTGTCTCTCAGGTAGATGATTTTTTCAAAAAGAAGGGGGTGGTTAATGAAGGCAGGAGACAGGAAAAGGAGTGTTGCAGGACTGTCCTGCTGCAATGCTGTATATGGTTATCTTTCTGGACTTATGTGTAAACATATATAATTCTTTATTCCTATTTTTTAACATATATTAATTTTTAAAAAAAATTTGTCATATTCCATAGGGACTTAAAATTTAACATACCCATATTTTATTAAAAATACCTGTTCTATGTTATTCCTAAGATGTTTGATATTCAGACACATAGTGAGATTAAGCTCAACAGCATAGGTCATATGGTAATAACAATAATCTTCTCTTCTGGAGAGTTAACTACCTAAGTTTGCAGACCAACAATTGGAGAAAAGGGAAGGCTGCAAGGAGAGCCAACATTTTCGCCCTAGCCTTCCAAGGTCAATTAAGACTCAGGACATATGAGAACTTGTGCTGTAATGTCACATAAGTCAGTAGTGTCCCAAATTTTCTGATCAAGGAGATTATGGGGCCACATAAGAAAGTGATTGATGATGTAGAGTGTGCCTAAGGAGAGTCACTTGGAGAGAAAACATTCTCTCAGGCTTTCACAGAGAGCACATTGGCCAAACAATGGCCGTGACTCATCCACATGACTGACACTGACAAAGGATCTACAATCTGAGGCACAGGATCTCAGGATAAATCCTGAGGGGATTTCACTGACCTTATCAGACCCAAAAGCTACAACTCTTGTTGCATAGGTCCTGCTTTACCTTGGTCTTAACCATCCAGCAGAAAAGTATAAAAATGAAGTATAAGAAGTAAAGCCATGCTGTTATGTTGAGCTATAGGGGACTCATGTCAACAATTTCTGACATTGCCAGTGAAGTGGAAGACTAAATACTATTATGGAGTACTGGACTCTTTTGGAATACTTTGCTGAGTTCACACACCTATAATATTTAAATGATGGAATTAAACAAAACAAGGGGTATAGATGAATGACCATTTTGTATCTGTGTATTCAAAATTGTTAGGATAGATATATAGCTACATATTCTTAGTTCGAGGAATAGAGGGATTTTTTCTAATAGTGTTTGTAAATAGGATATCGTGTCTGCATCTTGTACAACAAATAGCCACTAGTTAGGCAGTATACAATGTGTTCATTATTGGAACTGGCCTACCAATTTGATTTAAAACTGTCTCATTGCTATTTATTTCTCAATAAAATTATGGAAAAAAATAAGGCATGAGAATGGGAAGGCTTGATCTTGAAAGACCTGTTTTCAACCTTCCCTAAAGCATCACCTTTGAGCTTCTGTAAGCACCATAGGAAAGCAAATTGAAGCCTGCTTCTTCACAATGAAGGCAGGGAATCCCAGAACAGGAGTGGACACAAAGCCCACGCAGTGTCACGGTGAAGCTCAGCCGAAGGTTTAAAATTTCTCCAGATATTCTCTTAAAAAATTAAAAAAAGAAAAAAATCTCTAGAATCTGAAGAATAGATTAAAACTTCTTTTAAAAGTGTTTTTAATGTTCACATAGTCTTACAGTACATAATAGTTACATTCTTCTTGGGAAACTGGAACACCTTTCTGTTTCAACTTGGTCATCTTTTGTCCGCCTTGTCTGTCTGCCTTTCTCTTTCCTGTTCCACAGATCCCCTCATCATCTCTGCAAATTCTCTTTCTCTATTTTTGACCCTGTTGTATTTTAAAATTATTCATATTTTGAATTTCTTATGTAAGAGAAATCAAATAATGGAACAGACTTTATTTAAAGACATTGAATATTATTTTAAATTCAGGAGGAGCCAGGAGGTAACATTTTAGAATGCAATGTCAGGAAACCATTTGCATTTTCTAGAATATCAGTGTGGTTATTCTGCAATAAACTGAGTGTAGATGTGGCAGTCATGACCAGTAGATGGAAGCAAAAGGTGGAGTAGCAGCTCCTTCTGTTAACTCCTCAAGTCATGGCCCAGAGCTTGACAGCATCCGTATTCCAGAGACAAAGAAACAGTTGGCTCTTCTAGAACCAGCCTTCAATAAGCTTTAATTTATTTCCATATCACAGGTTTCCACCAGCTTCCAAAAATCTTCAAAAAGTTAGTTAAATAACATAAAGTCTTTCAACTATTGCTTCATATAAAAGTAATATTGCATGAGTCTTTGATAAAACCATTCAACTTAATGTATACATCATTAGAGTTTCTCTAGATACAAGCCATCATAATCGTGTTAAACAAAAATGACTCTTTTTTTCCATATTTTTATTTTTTTGCATCTGAAAGCAAACTTTATTTATCTAACTATGTTTAGCAATAGCATTTTATGACTCTAATGCCCCGATTTTTCAAGACGGAGCAACATTTAAAAAATAATTTTATTTTAAAAATAGGCCTGTGTTCATCCATAAATTTTTCCCTCAAGCTTTGATCATACTTATTTTACTTCATTTAGGGAGAATATTTTGTTGTGATGGCATAAAATGCAATATTTTAAAGATTTGTATTCCAGTAGAGAATTTTAAGAACTGCTAGTGAGAAATCAATGAAGGCCATCAAGTGTGTGACACTAATTGCTGGCCAGCTACTGGTCTTGCCTCCTCCCCAAATCTCCCAAGGAAAACTTTTTAAATTGGCTCTGGCATAGGCTAACCCTTAAACATACTTCTAAGAAAAGCAAGAGCTTTTGTTTACATAGTTTTTAGATGTTATTGTTCCTACTTTTATTTTGAAACTCGAATTTACTCCCAAACCATAATCACCATATTAATCTGTCGTGCACATTCATAAGCAATTCCACACAGCAGTAGTAAACCACCAGGCCCTACATGCAGAGGCCAGGAGAAACATGACTGGTCACACCTAGCTAACAACAAAGCTGTCTCATGTTATTTGCCAACGTGTCATTTCAATCTGAGTTCTGAAAAAGAAGTATATAGGTCATACTTCATCTTGATTTTCCAAAAGTTGCCAAAGGGAGTTAGTTCTTCACAGCTTGACTTTGCCTGGATGAAGCTGAAGATTCTGTAATTTCATCGTCAGAGCCATGTTGCCAGTGATTTTCAGTTTACCTTGAAAGAAGGCCGATTGAGGGTTCATTTTCCCAGTCATCAGGGCCAGTAGGTCTGAGTGAGCCATGGTGACAGTGCAGTCGGCCTTCTTATCTGAGGTGGGCAGCACCAGTCCTTTGCTGTTCTTCATGTCCACAACCCAGGTAGCTTCTTTACCTCCAGGGCTGTCCTTCACCTTGAATGCAAAAGTACTCCCGATTTTCTTCACAAACTGTTCACCTTCCTCTTCAAGCTTCTTCTCAATCTCTTTGAGAAGGAGATTAAATCCATCCCCCACAGAGCTGGTTGGAGCAGCATCCATTTGATTCATTCTGAAAGAGCTGGTGGCTTCCTGAAAGCCCATCCTTTAGAGTGTCACCATGAGGGCTCCTCCGAAGCCTAGGTTCTTTCCCCATGTTTTTAAAGTGCTACTATAGCCATCTACAATTACATTTTATTGATTTATATTTTAGGGACACATTGCATGATTGAAAGTTAATCAGATGGTGATTATCCATTGCACCAATATTGAAGGGGAATGAGAAGGCTAAATATTATCTGGGTTAGTGACAAGTAGGGAAAAGGAATCATTCTTTCAATTATAAATAGTCTAGTTACCATACAAGACTATGAAAGTTGCATAGACTGTACATGAAAGTATGTGTCAGGACTTATATATGTTTCCACTAGAATTTGGGAGCATAAGCCTGAAATATTGAATATAGGAGAAGAGCTTGGAGTGACTGAGGTTGAGAGAAGTAACTTTTGATTGGGTGAGGAGACCTGAGCCTGAGCCCAGAAAACAGGGGGATTTCTCCAAAACAATTTTCTAAATAAACACAGATCTCACAACAACAATTTTAAGTAATCAACAGTTGTTTAGAATAATTAATTTAAAAATTCATAGGATGTTTGGAAATTACCAAGTCAGAGCTTTCAGGACAGATGTGGAAAATGAGACTTCATCATGCCCTGAATCCTATTTTTTCAGAGAAAAAAATTTCCTTGAAATTTTTTAAGGGAAATTCTGTAAGAAATTGACAGTATTTTCATTGCATTTGTGGCAAAGTTAAAGAAACATTTCTCATAGCTGCTTCTTATGCTGATAAGATATGTACTTAACAACCAGGACATATCTAATAATAAATTATAATACTGATGGAACCAATTTAAAAAAGTCCAAATACACAGATTTTTTAGTTATCTGACTTGATGTGGAGAAAATTCTTGGAAGACTCAAGAGAGTGATTTTCAAACCAGGCCGATCCCAATACTCAGAAAAGGTGTCCTGGAGCCCCACAGACCTGAAGGATGACAGGGAACTGATATGCAGTTCTAAATTCTACCTCTCCTTTTCTTTGGGTTATAGGAGTTTGGCAGCTGTGGTTTACAGTACAGTTATGTCCAAGTCCTAGAACCATGCCATGTACAACCAGCCCCCATAATGGCATCAACAAACCTT
>NW_004524735.1:3820522-3821444 GCF_000260255.1 Octodon degus | reverse complement strand
TATACAGCTTTCCTATTCTGGAAGAATTATATGGCATTTTGGAGGTGAGAGCTAGCCTCCCCAGCTCTGGGATTACAGCTATGCACCATTAAGCCTGGGTTCGGGTCTAGCTCAGTGCACCTGGGGTACAGGGCTGGCACAGCATCGGTACCAGGGATCAAACTCCAGTCCTTGCACTTTCCAGACAAGTGTTTAGACTGCTGAGCTATTTCCCCAGCTTTTGAATCTCTTAATTGATAAGGGTTGGAGCAAACCTCCCTCCCTTATTCACGCTACCCATCCTATGGTACAGTCAGGGAATCCCACACAGTGAATTTCTGTTTGTAAGTAGGGTTCCAGTGATTCAACTCCAGCATTCATGAAGTAAATTATCTCAGCACTTCTACAGTATGTGGATAGAGCACTCACTTAATTGAAGAGGTACTCGAGGAAAATAAAATAGAGGAGAAAGTCAATAGACTCCATGGTTAGAGTCAGACTATTGTCAGTAACTTCTTTTTTTTAATCTGAAAATCTGACTCATAAAGGAAATGACCCTTCAATTTTGCCTTTCATGAAGTAAAAAATCTCAAACTAATGTTTATTTTGCTAACCTACTTCAGGCTTGACCATCTTTATTTAAGATGCTAGCGTTTCCCAGTACAAGAATCATGTTAAGAGCAATAGCAAGGAAAACACTGAACGTCAAATTTGGATTGGCTTTACAACACATACCGATGGCAAGTTCACCAATAGCGGGATTGTAACTCAGAGAAGCTCAGCCACAAGAATGTTGGGAAAGCCACAGTCATCTTTCTAGGTCAGTATGAAATACACAATTATCATAAACTATTACTCAATGTTAGGGTTATTAAATATTTTAGAATAAAAAATTGAGATGCTTAGGGGGTGAATCCAAATATGAGGACCCTGTTTTAAAAAA
>NW_004524735.1:3815432-3820352 GCF_000260255.1 Octodon degus | reverse complement strand
CACATCTGTAATCTCAGTGCTGAGGAGACTTGAGACAGGAGGATCACTAGAGTCAGAGATGAGTTGTGAGGCCT
Organism: Octodon degus; assembly: GCF_000260255.1. Taxonomy (NCBI): domain Eukaryota; kingdom Metazoa; phylum Chordata; class Mammalia; order Rodentia; family Octodontidae; genus Octodon; species Octodon degus. The sequence continues at coordinate 3,820,278 of NW_004524735.1, read as the reverse complement.
TGTGCCAAATACATAAAATTAAAATTAAGAACGCAAGCGAAAAATTCATCCAGAGTAAGGGCCGGCCTGATAGTTCAATGAGCTAAAGCACCTGCTTAGGCAGAGCACAGCTGCTGAGGTTTGATCCCCATCTGCCTTGCTGGCTCTGCCTCTAGGGCCTGCTGAGTCAGCGATTGAGACTGGGCATGGTGGTGTGCACCTGTAATCACAGCGCTTGGGAGGCTAAAAATGGGAGAATCACTATGAGTCTGATCTATGTAGTGAAACCCCGTAGATCCTGTAGACCCTGTCCTAAAATACAGAAAAAAAAATCATCCAGAGTAAAGAGAAATGAAACCATACAGATTAGAGAAACCTAAACTATTTTGAATTATTTAACTGCTGAACAATTCTATGAATTTTTTTTCATTTACCATTTGACCTTAAACTCACTGATGGCTTTTTATGAGAGAATAGAATTGTAAGTTTTTCTACAGAAAGTACACAGAAATTGTTCAAGGGTTTTTCAGGCATGGATGATGAAAACTGTTGATCATTTACAAACACTTCTCTCAGCATTGTGAGTTGCTTTTGGTTATGTTACACAAATGTTTAGAAATTTTGTCAAGGGTGGAAATGGTTCAAATTTCTCTTGCATGTGAACTAATATTTCAAAATAGGTCCATTTTATAATGGCTCATCTTCAGTGTTCATTGAATATTTACCCCTCATTCAAAAGTTTGGTGCCCAGTGTTTTGGGGCAGATTCCTCAGGGCATTAGCAGAGTTGATGTGATAGTGTATGTAGAAATTATTACTATACTGAGATGTATCCTAGTAACTAATGTCTATAATCACTTTACCCAGATATGCCGTTGAACAATATGAGTATATCAAATAAAATGTTAAATGAATCTCCAATTCTATTTGTACTTTATTGTATCAAAAAAGTATCTGTTTCATAGCCACCAACCTGAAGATTTAACATGATACAACCATAATTAAAGTGAATTACAACCATAATTAACACATAGCACTGTTACCATATTGAGTTAAATAGTTTTTTATTTTTTATTTTATTTTTCAAAAGAATACAAAATAGTATTAAACTGGAAAATTACAAATGACATGGAATTTCACTAAACAAAATAATGTGAATTTTACAGTATTGGTTGTAATATGTACTGTTGTCTTCAAATTAATTGTTCATATTACCAGATATGAGCATGAAAAATTGGAAGAAGAAAGAAAAAAGAAAGATATAAGGAATTAATAAGAGAAAAAGGAAAAAGAATTGATAAAAGGGGACAAAACAAATTAGGCATTAACTGCTCCTTTCCATAGACTAGCAGAAATTCACAGTATGGCTGTCCAAACCATCCTCCTTACATAGATGGATATACATCTTGAATACTCTTTGAAAATACATAACTTGTGTGAATAATCATGAAATTCTCTAGAGCTTTGGAAGGGACAAGTAAAGAACACTGATGCTTGACTTTTTTTGGTGTTACGGTTTGTGTATAGGTGTCCCCCCAAAGCCTCATGCAGTCCAGGGGCAGCTTGGCTTCTGGAGTTTGTGATTGATGCTTTTTTAACGAGCAGAATATATTTAGGGAAAGAAAGCTCCTGTCCAAGAGAGGGACAGGAAGGGGGCCCGAGTGGGTTGTCCCTCTGTGATTGAGTCTTGATCCTATGCTGGGACTGCACGGGTAAGCGCTACTCCCTAACCCTGGGATGCAGAATAGGCATTACAAGGCAAGGATGGGAGAGAAGCCAGCTAGCATCTGAGCTGCTGCCACTCCTTTTGCTCTCTGCTCTTTGTGGCTGCCATGAAAGCCTGCTCTCTACCACGTGTGGCTCTGCCTTGGAGCCAGCTCAGTATTGACCGAAATCTCCAGTAACTGTGAGCCAAATAAGCCTTTTCTTCCTTTATGCTGAGTGTCAGGCATTTGTACCAGCAATGAGAGAAAAGTAACCGGGACATTTGGTCTCAATAAATTTGCTTTTAGAAACAATGAGAGCCAGAGCAGACATGCGAGACTTACGAACTTCCAGATCTCAGTGCCAAGCAGAACGCAGAACTCCCTGCGATTATAATTGAGTATTGCTGTGTCATCACCATGATTCTCCTTCATTGCATTCAAAACTGTTACCTGATGAACAACTGCATGTATGAACAACAGCCAGATGAGAAGAGACCATATCGCTTGGCAAATCCACCTGCCCAGTTTTTTGTAGTTGTTGTTGCTGACTTTTATTTTATTTTATTTATTTTTTTCAGTAGCAGGGATCAAACTCTGGACCTTGAAGTTGCCAGGCAGGTGCTTATGCCACTGAGTTATCTCCCCAGCCCTCTGCCCAGTTTTGTAGCCTAATGAAAAAATATCAATCCATGATCTATACGCCAGTTTCTTAAGATAATCTCCATATCTTGTACAAATCTCAGCACCCTTCCCAGTTTAATCCTATTTAGGTCCACTTACGCAGGGACTTAGTTGAACAAAATCTATTGTATAATAATGCATAGTAATTACTGCTTCTATAAACCAATTTAATTTATTTTATTCAGTTTGGTGGCTTCCCCAAATGCACTGTTACATGAAATTTGTTCCATTTAATTTTACTTCACCTCAATTTTAAGCAGAGAATAGGATAATGATACAAATATGTTGTGCCTACTATTTTATTTTATTTTATTTTATTTTATTTTTTTAAATTTTATTTATTTATTTGTGTGTGTGTGTGGCCAGCTCAGTCCACCAGGGGGCGGGCTGGCTGGCATGTGGTGCTGGGGGATTGAACCGTGGTCCCTGGGCTTTGCCAAGCTTGTTCTAACTAGGTGCTCCAGACCACTGAGCCATCTCACCAGTCCCTGTGCCTACTATTTCAGATTCCTACATTCTTTTTGTAGTCACGATGTAATTCTATTACTTTGTATGTGGGATGCACCTGTGAATAGGATTATCTACCTTGTTTAGTCTGTGTTTTGTATCAGAAACGGTTTAATATTGTACATGTACTTATTTTTTTATTTTATATTTTTCCATTTATGTATTTGGTGCAGGATCTTACCACACAGCTCAGATTCATAGCGGTCCTCCTGTTTTCAGCCTCTCCAGTGCTGGGATTACAGGTGTGTGATACTAGGCCCCGACTCGACTCAGTCCCTGGCTCAGCTCACCCTGGGGGCAGGGCCGGCATGGTGTGCCAGATCAGGGATCGAACCCTGGTCTCTTTGCTTGCCAAAGCAGGAGGCGCTTATTCCACTGAGCTATCTCGCCGGCCCTGTATATGCATTTAAAGGCACCTAAATTTTAAAGTACTCTAAAGGAACATTATACCAGATGGGTCTTTCATTATGAGTACTTAAGAGTGGTTTAGAAGTCAGAGATGGGCCAAGTCAAGACAATACAAGTTGTCTTAACCTTTCCATCCTGCTGGCTCTGAAAAAGTGCATTTGATTTTAAATAATTCACATCACAAGTAATGGTAGGGAACTCCACAAATTATAAAATTCTCAGTCTTGAACTTTCAAACTGCTGCCTGATTACCAAAATGCAGAGTTAGAATATTTTCCCCTACATTCCTGTTTCACAGGTAGGGAACAATTCTGATATCCTGGTAGAAGCTTCATTAATAAGTCATGGATAATGAGTATCATTTTTGTTGAGTTTAATTTCCTAAAATATTGCTTAGCTTTGTTCTATTTTATTTAAAGTGGGAGTAACGTTCACAAGGAGTAAAGTTCTGCTCACAAGAAATAAGTAAACACTAAATTCCAATAATGTCACACACAGCCTTAGCCAATATTTTGATTTCAGCTTTGTAAAGCTCTGAGAAAAGGCTTATGTCCAGATTCTTGATCCTCAGCAAGTATGCAATAACAAATGCCTATAATGATTTCCAATTCAATAATATTAAACAGACACACCCTACTGATATATATCAGTGAGATTCCTCATGAATGAATTGACTATTTTCTGTGCCTAAGCTTGGCAGAATTGCCAATAGAATGACCATAAGAAATCCTGTTACCACGTAGGAAGCTTGTGCCCCTGCTGCTTGCTTACAGAACACATAGTGCTTTGAAAGACTGGGATTCGTGATGGTAGAATCTCCCTCACTGAAACAGCTTCATTCAGTGGCAAAATTTATTAGTGACATTATTTCTGTATAAAGATCTTATGAAATGATTGAAAAAGGAATATCATGTTTAAAAACACACCATCTTATCGACACATCTCTATATCTAGAATACTTTTGCTCCAGACCTGGTAAGCTAGATTTCCTGGTCAGTATATTGGCAATGGTATCGTGGTTACCTGTGAATTCTTATGCTGACTACCTTGGGGCCAGATCCATTTAGTTCCCCTCTAGGAACATTTATTGACTAGTAACATCTACAAAATCAACTTATAAAAAAAATAATTGAAGGAGGTAGACAGATACAATTCTTGGGACCTGAGAGTTGTGAATTTCTGATAATCCTCAGATAAACCAAAACAACAAAGAATCCAAGTCAATGTTTGTTCATTAGACACTGAAGTTGAAATTTGTTGTAATATATCAAGATAAACTCCAGGAGACTTTATCAAGCCATTTTAAAAAATTTCTGTTTTGGCCCAAATGCAATCACAGAAAACTTCCATCACTAAGTCCCCTTATTCTCATCAGTGTTCAGTGAGAGTGAAGGGATTTAATGGTGACTTCAAGAGCTCTGGGAGGAAGCTTAGAACACTGGAAATGTACTCTCTCATATTCTGTGGATGTTGAAATTTCAAGATGAAGATGTTGATTATTTCATGCGCTGTCTGAGGGCTCTGGGAAACAAACTGCTCCTCTTGTCTGCTGTTAGTACGGTGATG
>NW_004524735.1:3786175-3792905 GCF_000260255.1 Octodon degus | reverse complement strand
TTTTTTATCAATGCCTTCTTTAGAAGCAGTTATAAATTATTTTACTGCAGTGTTTTTTTCAGATTGGGTTTCCTCCCTATGTTTCTGTAGTTGCTTCTTTACTTCAGATGCTATGAGTTCTGAGAATTCTTTTTTTATTTCGAAAAGAATTGCGCTCTGAGTTCCTCTATACCTTTCTGCTGTTGCTTATTTACTATCGACGCTATTAATTCATGCATTTGAACCGAGCTAGTGTCCTCTCCATTTTTCTGAGTGGGTATTGGATTTCACCCATATGTTTCTGCATTTGATTCTTTACTGCAGATGTTATTAATTCAGGGATTTCTTTTTTTATTTACAATCTGAGTTCCTCTATACCTTTCTGCTGCTGTTTCTTGATTTCAGAAGCTGTTGATTCATTGCTTTCAGCTGTGTGATTCCCAATTTGTTCTGTGTTAGTGTTCTCTGCACTTGTTATGCGTGGGTTTGGGTTCTGAGGTTGCATTTTGTTCCTTCTCGACATTTTGTGTAGCACTGTCTTCTGACCTAGGAATTTTGATCTTTGTAATTTGTGATGTAAATATTTTTTCCAGTTATAACTTGTATTTTTAAAATGGACTTTGTTAACTTGTACTATGAAACTTTGAATTGTAGTTGAACTTGCTTCATTAATCCGAAATTTGTATCAAAATTTAGAAGTCATTTTTTATATTTATTTATTTATTGAGAAAGAAATATGAATGAAACAGTTTCACAGCTGATGAATAGGACATTTTTGATAGTCAATACATTGTACATTGTTATCTTCTTGGTGGTTATCCATCGTACAAGAAGCAGACAGGATATTCTGTTCAAACACTTTTAGTACACCTCTTTTAGAAGTCATTTAGACTGCAATAATTTATCAAGTTTTCTTCCAGTAGTTGTTTACTCGTATTTATTTCTCTAATATTTGGTAATTATTCTTGTAGGTGATACGAGGCATGCTTTATAATGATATTAGTGTGGGAATTACTCATTTACACGTGACTGCCTAACTCTCCTAGTACTAAAGATTATACCTTCCCTAAAATTTCAAATATCTTTATCATAAACAAGATATCCATATTTATTTTTATTAGCTAAAATTTTTCTACTCAAAATAATTGACTTATTAACCTTTTATTTATCTCTTTTGATTAGATACTTTATAATATTTTAAAAGTATGATAATATTGATATCCCTCAAGGTGCTACTCTGCCGTATATTACCAAATCTTTTTTAGTTTTCATATGAACCTCAGAATCAATTTTTCTACCTCTAAGAGAAACCCTTTTGGAAGTTTAATAGAAAGGCCGGCCAAATAGCTCAGCATATTAAAGTTCTTGCAAGCAGGCGGAGGGGCCGGAGGTTTGTTCCATGGGTCTGCTGTCCCAGCCCTGCCCCTGGGGTGCACTGAGACAGTGATTGAGACTGGGCATGGTGGCACACTCCTGTAATCCCAGCTCTTGGGAGGATGTGAACAGGTGGATCACTACATGTGCAATCTAGTAGTGAGATCCTGAACACCCTGTAGACCCTTCCCTAAAATGCAAAAAAAAAAAAAAAAAAAAAAAAAAAAAAAAAAGAAAAAGAAGTTTATTAGAATTGCATTAAATTTCTAAGAAAAACTAGAAGAAACTATATTTAAGTTATTAAGCTAATGTGTTCAACTGTTTTTTGTCTTTCAATATTAAAATCCATTTTCTCATCAAAAGTTTTATGTAACTAATTCTTAATAGTCTTCAAAAATATTTTATTTCTTTATTTGGTACAGGATCTCACTACACAACTCAGACTTGTAGTGGTTCTCCTGTCTCAGCCTCCCGTGCACTGGGATTGCAGGCATGCACCATCAGGGCTGGTTTCGGTGACCAGCTAGTTGTGTCTAGGGTTGTGGGGCTGCGAAGGAATGTGATACTGGGAATCAAACCAGGGTCCTTGCACTTGTCAGACAGGTGTTTAGTCCAGTGAACTATCTCCCCAGCCCCTAACAGTTTTGGATATTGTGTTACTATTAAGTCTAATTAATTAGCAGCTAATTCTTCAATGTTTTTAATGCTTCTGTTGCATTTAACTCCAGCTATTATTTATAAAAGAACACTGATTTCTGTATGCTAACTTTAAATATTGCTGTCTCAGTGGATTTTTAATAGTTTAAATCAATGTATGCATTGATGAGTTGAATGTTATTTTACTTTGATTAGGCAACACTTGTAAAAACATCAAGAGGCTAAAGATGTATCAGATGGTCTTGTAAAAGATTGGAAACAAAACAGCGTATGGATTTGGATGGATCCTAAAGAAAAGAGAAAAAAGGAATTCAAGGCCCTCATGTGGAAAGCCAAGACGAACGCCAGCGGAGAATTAAATAACTTTTGTAAACTGACAGTCAAGAATTCATTGCTTAAATGTTGAGAAATGTTCCAAGCAATCTGGGGGACAGACTATGTTAAGATTAAATTTTGTCATAGACATTCATCAAGTTCAGTCCTAAAGGCAAGAGTTTAAGTTTAAAAAAGTTTGATTGCTCACAGGCATCAAGGCCAGTGAAAAGATTTCAGTAGAGCGGGTGTTCACCAGAGTCTGAACTGTGAGCAGAAACTAAGACTTGGCTCAGCAAAGCAGCCATAATTGATTAAGAGAAATAGATCTGGAATATTTTTATTTCCAGAAGGGGGTGCCGTGGCCTTACAGCAGTTCCTTCTAAGGTACTGGATATGTTAGTCTTCTTATCTACCATTAAATTGCGTAATATGTACTGGTGCTAGCCATAAACCATGAATACCTAACTGCAAAGCCATAAGGTCTTGGCCAATACACGGAGTAAGCTAAAGACTAGCCCAAGGACTAACCCAAAATTTTATCACAATCATATACTAGATGTTGGTAAATGAGGTTGAGTGGCTGGTGGGAAGTGTCGATGTGAGTTTCAGAATCAGATCTAGATATAAATTTCAGCATAAGAGTCAGTACAGAACAGTCATGACAAGGACCCAGGACTCAGAAAGTTAAGAAGCCTGTGTTTATAAACTTGGGATGAAGCTGTATTTGATACAGAATTGGATTTAAAAAAATTTTTTTAAACATTTATTTTTTGTTACGGGGTCTACTATAGTTTGGACTCAGACATCCTCCTGTCTCTGCCTCCCCAGTGCTGGCATTAGAGGTGTGCACCACCACACCCATTTCACTGGTGGCACCAGTACAATGTGGTACCTGGGATTGATCTCTGAACCTTGCACTTGCCAGGCAGGTGCTTATGCCATATCCCCAGCCCTTATGCCATAAAAAAACTATGGATTAGTTTTTTTACTCTTGACTATTTTAACATTGCTCAGAAAAATTAGAGTTTGAGATAAAGTCATGAATTTTAAGCATTCTCTTTTTTATCTTTTTTTAAAAATGTATTTTGCTGTTGCAGAGTCTCACTATGCAGCTCAGACTCCTGGTGGTCCTCTTGTTTCAGCCTCCCCAGTGCTGAGATTACAGGCCTGCACCACCACACCTGGACTCTGACCAGCTCAGCCTGCCCTGGGGTAGGGCTGGTGTGGCGTGTGGTGCCAGGGATCAAACTGTGGTCCCTGCTCTTGCCTAAGCTTGCCTAAGCAGGTGCTTTAGTCTGCTGGCTCAAGAATTCCTGTTTTTAACACAATAAAATATTTATTTAAATGGAATTTATCAGGGACCGTCAATGTAAGGGAGAATGGAAAGTACTAGGTGTGGTCGTGACCTGAAGGACACACAGACTTTGCCTTCTCAGATTCCATTTTACCTTTTGTCATTCCCACAAAAATTGAGTGCTTAAGGCAATAATTTTCAAACCCGCTGGACTAGGAAAATGACAGTACCAGTTTGAAATCTGGAATTCTCTGTAGATGAAGATCCCTAGTGTGGTAGCTATGGTTGTCGTTTCACAGCCTGATAGGCCTGGTTCTCAATTTCACTACTGAAGATTTGCCACCTTGGAAAAGTTGCATTATTTTTTGAACCTCATTTTCTTTATGCACATTCTTGATTGTTTCTTTGTTCAGTATTTAAACTCACAGTTCAGGTATCAAAGCGTGCATAGCACTGATCGTTCCTCTGTGTGGTACATAATTTTTACTGTCATATGGGAGCCGGTTCATTATTTGTCCTGGTAAAATTCATGTTGTAGTTGGGTCAAGATGTGTGGGGAGAGGCTGCTTGCTGGTTTGCAGGCTTGTCTTAATGTATTTACATAGCTCAGACTCATAGTGATCCTCCTGTTTTCAGTCTCCCCAGCGCTGGGATTACAGGCGTGCACCACCACACCAGTCTTGGTGGTCAGCTCAGCGTGCTCGGGGGTGGGGCCACCATGGCATGTGGTGCCAGGGATCACACCCTGGTCCCTGTACTTGCCTAAGGAGGAGCATAGTCTGCTGAGCTATCTCACAGGCCCTGCAACCTTTTGTAGTTAGCCTGTGGCACAAAGTGCAGAGAGCTTCTCTTCTGGAATCTCCTAGATATAAAATGACCCTTTCAACAAATCTTTCCCAACTTCATTACTCACTTTATTTCTTGTTTTCTTTCTTATAACTTGGAAATGATATTTACATTGTTTAAGGTTAAGCAAACTCATTGGGATATACCAGTGTCAGAACAATTTGAAATAATTTGAGTATCATACCTGCCCACAGGTGATCAATAACTCTCATGTACACAGTACACATTCCACATCAGGTGTTGTATGAATACAATGTATACTTGATCTCTGATCATCTTTCTTTTTACTCTATAATGGAGGTCTAAGTGTTCTTTTTCTATTAATTTTATTGACAAACAAATAGCAACGAGACAGTTCCAAAGCAGGTTAGTAGGACAGTTATAATAACTAATACATTGCATATTGTTGTCTTTATAGTACTTATTCATAGTACAAGATGCAGACATGATAGGTGCCCTTGATATTATACCCATTTATATATCAGGAAACTCTAGTTATCTCCTTGCCTAAAGTGTGTTGCTAAGAAATGCCAGCACCAATATTTAAACTCATATATCTCAAACCCCAAATTCTACTGTTTTCAATTTATAATAATTTCATTGTTACTATGGGCATTTTCTAATGGGTAGCTCTAAGATCTTAAATAAAATCAGGTGGGCTATTATGCAGCGTGAAGGGACAGATGGCTTCTAAATACATTCACTGATTCTGAATTTCAAAGGCATGTTTAGCTAGGTATCCAAATACACTTGGAAAAGATAAGTGTCAATGTCACATTCTTAATGAGGGGTCTTGAAAATTTGTTGATTTACCTACGTTTTGCCACATTAAACTGGATGAAGACACAGACCTTATCTAAAGTGGAAAAGGAGGCCAACAAAGATCTGTTGACAGTATTAAATATTGAATTAGTGACTAGAAAGTAATTATTTTTTGTGTCTGAGGGTTCATAGAGCATTGGTTTTATGGTTAGTAGCTTATCTGCCTTTGAGCTAAAAAGACTATATTTTTAATTGTGCATCCAAATACATTTTATGAAGAAATGCTCTCCCACAAAATGTCTGCAACGTACTTTCTGGCTTGTGATAGCAAGTGATGAAGAAGATCACAATGCAGAGCAGGGACACGGTTCGCATTGCAGACTTTCTGCACATTTTTGGAGGAGCTCATCTTCAGTCTCTTCACTGCAGAGAAGAGCAGCTGTCCTCAAAATAATAGTTTTGGAAGAGCCTCATTCTTTCACTATTTATTCTGAATCCTTCACAGTCAAATGGGGCATTTTATAGGACTAACATTATTTGGTTTCTAGGTGTGAGAAAATCTGTTTCCATGTGACGGAGCTCCTAGTATCTTGATATAAACCAGAAAGTCTGGCATCATTTTGCAAGATTGGTGTATTTGGTGAAATGTACTAAGCTTGCTAAAGTGGATCAAAAAATACTTTGTCAGTTCTTCAAAACTGGCAAAGGTCCTGCTTATCAGCTCAATCTCAGACATTAATAGTTTCCTTTTCTGTTTTGCATTGTGTCTGTAGGTTTATCTTTTTGAAATGCCATTTAGTTGAAACCATGAAGCACATCACATTTTCTGACTCACTTCTTTCACTGGGCAATATGCATTTCTAAAAGTTTCTCCATGAGTTTTTGCTGGATGATAGGTCATTTATTTTTGTTGCTGACTAATGTTTCGTTGTGTGACTAAATCACAATTTATTCACCTGCTTATTTAAGAGTATCTTCATTGCTACCAAGACATAATAATTATAAATACAAGTTTTGTTCCTTTAAAAATTTTGTCAATAACTGCAAAATAACTTGCTGGCATTTTGACTGAGATTTTGTTATATGAATAAAACAAGTTGGGAAGAAATGTCTTACCAATATTGAGTCCACCTTTGAAATACATGGAATAGCTTTCCATTTACTTATCTCTTCTTCAGATATTCAGATAAAAGCTTTGTAGTGTTCATCACATACATTTTAAATATATTATGTTACTTATAGAATTACATATTTAATGTTTGGTGCTAACTTTAAGTGTTTTAGGTGTCAAATTCCAATTAATTATAGTACTCTTCTCTTATGTATGTGAGTCATATTCTAAAATTCCAGTGGATTTCTGAAAGGACAGGTAGAATTACATCCTGTATATTTTTTCTGAATACATTAATTTACGTGCTTTGCTCAGTAAGAAGACTAACAATTGACCTTATATCGTAACAGCTATAAAATGCAATTTCTTTTCTTTCTTCTTTCTTTTTCTTT
>NW_004524735.1:3782981-3786075 GCF_000260255.1 Octodon degus | reverse complement strand
TGCAATTTCTTTTCTTTCTTCTTTCTTTTTTTCTTTCTTTCTTTCTTTCTTTCTTTCTTTCTTTCTTTCTTTCTTTCTTTCTTTCTTTCTTTCTTTCTTGGCAAGAACTTTACCCTTTTACCTTTAAAGATTTTATAGAGTCTCCTTGGTATAACTGAATTGTTATAAAGTGTACTCTTCTACTTTAAGTAAAATAAGAGTTACTTAAATATAAAACGTTTGCTTCCCTGGCAGTTAGTCTGCTGACCTAGATGGCTCCTGAGTGTGGGGCGAGTAGGGCACATAGTATAAGTGCTCTGGACAAGCATGTGGTGCACAGTCATGAGCCAAATGGCACAAGATTCCAGCAGACGATCCAGACCAGCATGCAATTTAAAACTTATGAGTTGCTTATCTGTGAAATTTTTCCGTAGCATTTTTGGAGCCCTCTTGACTGAAACATAGAAGCAAAACTGCAGATAAAGGGAAGCTACAGAAGTCATTGCTGTTAGATATGAAATCATCCGACTTCATAAATTAACCTTGTATCCAGAAACTTGCTACCATGACACAATCACCAATTAGCAGCAGTCATTATCAATGATTTTTCAGGACTTTCCACATAAACAATCATCTTGTCTAGGATAAGAAAAACACAGGTTTACTTTGTCCTTTCTAATCTCATTGTATTGACTAGAGATTCTAGTACAGTTTTGGATAGGATTGGTGAGAAAGACCTTTCACTTCATTCCTGATCCTGGATGAAGCTCAAATTTCTCTCCGATGAAACATGATGTTGGGGAATTTTTGTTGTTCTTTGTTCAGTTCATTATTCTCTTCCTAATTAACTCATGATTTTTACCATGTGTGTGCACAGAAATTTATCAAGTGTTTTTTTTTTCTTGCATCTCTTGATGTGATCACATGATTTTTGTTCTTTCAGCCAATTGATTTGATAGATTATGTTACCTGATTTAAGAAAAATGAATCAGGCCTGCAAACCTGGGATAATCATAGCCTTTATGATATAAAATTGCCCTGAGAATTTTGTATCTATGTTAATGAGAAGTGATAGTCATTAATTTCTCAATTTGTTCACATAGATTTTGTTAATGACAATCTGATTCTCATCCTTGTTTTTGACAATTAATATTTCCTACCTTTTCTTTGATTTTTGCTCTAATTTTCCTTTTTACTCATTGATTTGGTTGAACATGATACTCATTAGGTTATTTGCTTAAGTATGCATTGTGTAAGTGTCTATCTGTCTTTCTGTGTGTGCTTTAGTATTTACTGTGTTTGGTTGTCTCTCAATTTTTTAGAGCTGTAGGTTGGTATCTCATTATTTTCTTTTTTCTTTTTTTTCTTTTTTTTTTTTACAATTTGGACTGTTATCCTTCAGAAATTTATTTTCCTTTATTTCTCTTTCTTCTACCGGCATTGCAATTATAGACATGATTTGATATTATCCCAGATTTCTTGGACATCCTTTATTTGTTTTCATTACCATTATTTGCTCTTTGCATCACTGGAAAGTTTACATTGATCTATCTTAAAATCAGTGATTATCTCTAAGCATTTTCCAGTGTACTGATGAGCCCACTAAAGGCATTCTTTGTTTGTTATGCTGTTTTGACTTCTCTCATTTCCTACTGATTTGTTTTTATTGTTTTAGTGGTACATAATGATTGCATTCTTCTTGGGATATTGACCACATGTATATAACACATTTCAATTTTCTCTTCTCACTTCCTCTTCTCCTCCATCCATCTTTTGGACCCCTAACCTTTTGCAGATGATTTATGTTTTCTATAACATTTCATCTCTATGTATGTTTTCCATTTATTTCTATGCACTACTTAATTTTTCATCCTTGTCTGTATAGCATTATATTAGTCAGTTTTCCTCTAGCTGGAACAAATGCACAACAGCTACAACTTAAAGGACGAGTGGGATAATTCGAGTTACATTTTAGCAGGAGTTAGTTCACCAGGGGCAACTGAAGGTAGAAGCAGGACAGAAAGGAATAGTACAGTAAAGGTACTTAGCCCATGTTAGCCAGAAAGCAGAGGAGAAGAACAGTGCCAGAGAGGATGGGGTGAGTGACAAGCCATGAACTCCAAGACTACTCTTGCACAACTGACACACCTAGAAGTATGGTTTGCTAATTCCCTGGGCAGGAAGCCAATCAAGTTGACACAACCAACCTCAACTGTCATATTACCACCTTTGTCAACCTAACACTGGAATACACGTTCTTTAACCATATTGAATCACCAAATAAACTCCAGGTTATAATTTCACCTAACATGAGACAAGTTTTTTGCATAGAACTGAAAATGCACCAGTTCTTCCCCCAAAGTCTTAATATCTCCAGCATTTATCAAAAAATTCAATTCCAATTAGTCTGATTCTCTACAAAAACAAAAAAATATTATTACCAAAAGTTATACCATTACAAAGTACAGTGGTACAGGATAAACATTCCCATTACAAAAGAGTGAAATGGGAACAAACAAACAAACAAAAAAACTAGACTAAAGCAAGACCCCCAACCTAGCAGGGCATCCTGTAAGCTCTGTAACTCCATGTCCAACATCTTCAGCATATGATGGTAAAGTGTAAATTCCAAAGAGTTTGGGCAGCCCCAACTCCTCGTCCTTGACATTTGCAGCCCCCAAATCCTCCCTATTGGGATGGCTTTTCTCATAACCTATAATGTTCTTAGCACACATTCTAAGTTCCTAACATCTAATTCCTCAGGTCTCCACTGCACCTCTGTTTTCATTCTCGAAGTTCCATGCACTTACTTCTCAAGGGCTCTTTGCTTTTCTCCAAGGGCTTTAAAATCTTGATGGAAACCTCTCTGACTCCACAATGTTGAAATGTGCAAGCTGGCAAAGCCAGCCTTGTGAGGATGACACCGTGGTCTGCAGTAGCCTGAAGCTCTAGCCAGGAACTTTTGGCTACACCAGCCTCTGAGTGAGTGCCAGCGGGACAGAATACAGTGACATGACACCGGGGTTACCAATTCCCTGGAAAGTTATTCTTGAGCAAAGGGCCCAGGGACTCTTTTTCAGGTGAAAGTTTGGCACCTTTGTATACTTTTTTTTTT
>NW_004524735.1:3778619-3781546 GCF_000260255.1 Octodon degus | reverse complement strand
TTCCATCATTTTTATATTCTCCTCTATTTTTTTAATCAGTGTATTCTTTAGAAGCACTTAGTACTTCTTTGATTATAGTTACCACTACATTTTTTAGTTCCAAAATTATTTCTGATCTGATTTCTTTTATACCTTTCTGCAGTTGATTCTTTACTGTCAATGCTATTATTTCCAAGATATCTGGCATGTGACTCAGTGCTAGTGTCTTCTGCAGTTGTACTGGGTGGACTTGGGGCCTGAGACTGCATTTTGTTCCTTCTCTTTGTCATTTTGTATACCACTGTGTTCTGACCTTTGGTGAAGAGCTTAGATAGAGTTATTACTTTAGCACGAGGTCCGGATCTACGAAGTTCAGATTCCTCCAGGTGGGTGTTGATTGGATCTGGCTGCTGTGCTCCACTTCTTTCTGCTGCAGCCGTTAGAGTTGAACCCTTTGTGTCTCTCTGGCAAGATGTTCTGCTTCTGAATCAGGTGGGTGGGTCTTGCCTCTAGCCTCTTTGCAGGGAGTTCTGCTGAAGGGTTCCGTGCTGGACCTGCGCTCTGGGTCTGTTTAGGATCCTGCCAGGCCCTGGGTCATCTCACTCACTCGCCAGCCTGTGCTCTGGGTCTACTTTGTATACTTTAAAATGCCCTGGATAGTGTTCTTTTGACTTTTGAGGAGCTTTTCAGCTTATTTTTTTTACTGTACAAAGTACTTGGTTCCATTTTAATGATGGCAATTTCTTTGACTGCCCTTCTTTCTTTGGCTACAGCCTTGCATAGGGCTCTTGTCCTAGTCATTTTCTCCTTGCTGGACCAAAATATTTCACCTCCATAATCTAAAGGAAGTGGCTCACAGGTTTTAGAAGATTCAGTTTCTGTTTTCATAGCTCCAAGACAGGGTGGGCATGGTAGGGGCTGTGAAGAAAAGCTAAACATGTCATTGTGATTGGGAAGTATAAAAGAAAGGGAGGATTCAGGGAAGGAGAAACGACCTTTTTCATCATGCCCTTTGTGACCCAAGTTCCACAATGATGTTCCAGTTTCTTACACCACATTTAGCTAAAGATTCATCACTGGGTTATCCCAGCTCTGAATGCAATGTCCGCATGACCCTATCACCTCCGTACCCAGGGGAATTTTAAAGATATTTTAGATCTAAACCACAGCAGTCCTTTTTGGACCAAAATTAAAGTTTTAAAATTGTTTTTCTTTGCTTTGCCCTCCAAAAGCTGTCTAAAATCTGACAACAGTATCCCTGCCATAGCCTGAATGTTGGTCTGTCCTGAAATTTCATCCAATACATAACTTTATTCGCTGCCTTTAAGACATGAACAAAATATATACAAATTTTCTGCCAGAGTCTAAAACATATAGCTTTTAACCCAAAAGCCAACAGAGTTCTTGTTCTTAACTGAAACTTTCTGGGCCTGGCCTTTACTGTCCACATTTCTACATACATTCTGGTCTTCTGAGCTCTAACCAGAAGTGTCCATCCAGCCCAGTCTAGGGTTCTAACCTCTACTCACAAACCAATTCCAAAGGCTTTAAAACATGGTCAGATACAATCACAGCAAGAACACTGTGCCTCTGGCACCCATGTTGTGTATTTGTCAGATTTCATGTTTCTGAGACAAAAAAAAAAAAAAACAAAACAACAACAACAACAACAACAACAACAACAACAACAAAAAACTGGTTTTCACAACTCAAAGGAAGATTCAGTTCAGCTGGCTCAAAGGCAGAAACATCAACACAGAAGGGCATGATTAAGCAAAGGTTAACCTTAGTTCCTAGGCTGGGGAGCAGAGCAGAGACACAGTGCCAGAAAGGAAGGGAAAAGGGGGCAGACACAGTCCCCAAGGCCAGCCTGCGGATTCCCCACAGAGATGTTCAGAACTGCACCTCTGTCATCCCCTAGGTAGCCTGTAGCTGATCAAGTCAACGTAGTCAAGCTTTAGCCTCACATATATTACTCATATGTGTTTAAAAGTTCCTGTGACAATTTCAGCTTCTAGGGCACGAGTTTGATTCTAATCATTGTTTTCTATCTTTGGGTGTTTCCTCCTTTTTTCCTTTGGAATACTTTGTGCTTATGTTGGATAGATGAAACCAAGGAAAATGTGTTTGTCTTCCAATGATTGTATGCAATATTGCCCAGATTTATGCTAATTGGATAAGGGGTGAGGCTATGTTTACTGTTTCTTATATATGTGTGTGCCATCTGCTGTAAAATCCCTTTACTGTTGTGGTTTTATATTGTTCTGTTTTTTGTCCCTTATTTTGGTCATAGTTTACTGGAAACTTTTGGCATGGTGCCAAAAGGTATATGGGACAGGAAACATTCTATAGCCTTCCAATTAAATCTCACATGTTACTGGGCTCCATCTTAGAATGGTCACCTTCACAAGTATTTTTCCAGAGGTGCAGCATTCCCCTCCTCTGGTCCCTAATCTCCTTCCTAGCTGCAGTATTTCCAACCTGTAATGACAACTGTTGAAAATACTTTCTCACTTCTTCCTTGAAATAAAAAGCCTAGAAAGAGTAGAGCAGGAGCAATTCCCTCTCTATTAAGATAAGGTGCGGGCAAAGTACTTTGTGAAGGAGAATCACTACAGCAAGTGCTCTGGTGTGTTTCACAATAATTACTTTTCCCTCGTCTTGGAGAATCACTTAAAGATATGTCTGGCTTACTTAGGTCTTTTAAAGAAGACCCTAATGGAGCTCCTGATGTATAATCAATGAAAGTATGATGGTTTCCATAACACTACAGTCACCAGAGAATCCTCACTCTTAAGTAGTTCACATGTGACCTTCATTATTTCTTTTTTTTCTCTTTTCCCACATGCATGCGTACATATTTTATTTTATTTTTCAAAATTTTATTGATAAACAGATAGAAATGAGACAGTTTCAAATCAAATTGGAAGTACAGATTCAACAAATAA
>NW_004524735.1:3772000-3776584 GCF_000260255.1 Octodon degus | reverse complement strand
AGTGGATGCCACTTGAACATATACTCATAAGTGAAATAAACCAGACACACATGTGTAAATATCATATAGTCTCCCTGGTATAAGAACTCCAAAGAAGAAATACAAATAGAAAGATATAATACAAGTAAAAGGAAAGCAGGTTCTCAATGACCTTTATTATGTCATCAAAATTACCAGTTCAGATTTCCTGCTGTGAGGACCCCACCAGGTTCTACTCCAGGTAATCATTTTCTTTCCATGACATGCCTGTGTCTTTAGATTTTATGGTGGAATTTTGTCCCCAGTTCTCAGATGGGCTAGGCAAAATCACTGATTTTTTTTTTTTTTTTTTTTTTGGTGGAACCAGGGATTGAACTCAGGCCTTTGCACTTGCCTGGCAAGCACTTATTCTACTGAGCCATCTCCCCGGCCAAAGTCACTGATTTTTAATTTCATCTACATTTTCTTTTTGCAAAGACTTAGAACCAAGACTTCAAAAATATTTTCGTGTTGGATCTGAAACTGAACAACAGTATTTTTGAGTCATTATTCTGTGTAACATTCATATAACTATTAAGATGTAGGGAAATAATTTGACAAAGGTCATGTAATGTATGAGACAGAAAAAGACTTGGCATTCTAATTTAGAGCATCTGAATCCAAAGCTTTCTATCCTCGTGTTGCCATGTGCTACCTTTTCATATTTTGTGTGCTGTTGCTCTACAGCATTAGCAGCAGCAGCCTCAGGAGCAAGAAGGATTGATGTAAATTCAGAAGACAGCAGTATAAATGGCCATATGAGATCTGCAATTGTTTTCAGGATAAAAATAATTTGATCCAGTAACTACTATTCAAGGAAAGGGCACCCCATTTCCTACTGCACTTAGTGATGGATATGATCATCACTATGACTTCACGTGGGGCGTTAGTAATGTGGTCGGTGACCTTGGACATTGACGTGAATGCCTTACGAAGGAGTAATACGCTGTGTAACTGAAAATGCACAAACACTGCAAGAGGCCAGCAACATACTCTGTGCATCACTCAAGGGCCAGTAACACATGAGATGCTGACATTTGAAAACTTAAAGGGGAAAAATAGTAATCAAAATGAGAAACATCCTCCAGGCAATTGGTAAAGCAAGCTATTAGTTCTTCTACTCACCAAACATCCACTATAATTACTACTTTTATTTATGACTGTGAGGAATTTTTACCTTATTTTAAACCTCATAATAAATGCAGATAGATACTTTCACCTACACTTTGCAAATATATAGGTAAATACTTTGTACAGGCCACAGCTATGAGGTCTTTGAGCACCAAGAATTGACCTTCAATTTGTTATTTATAAAATCCACCTTGTTTCAACTAAGCTAAGTTCTGGAGAAGCTGACTTTCATGTGTTTTATGTGTGGGAGTTGCACAAGTAATTGTTTGTAGAGAATAAAGAAGGTGGTCAACCTGATAAAGAAGTCATTAATGCACTTCTTAGCACTTCACTGGCACTTGTGAGCTAAAGTTGCTGTGAGGATGCTGTGTGGACAACGAAAAAGTGAGCTCCTGACTTTGGGAATGAGAAACACACAGTTGTCTTGCATCAAAGAGAACCTCACCACCTGCTGGGGCTCACGCAGGCCGTGAGCGTAATTTGTCCTTTATCCGGATGAAGATTCTACTTCCACATGAGTATGAGATCTTGGAAAACAGTACATGGTTGCTAGTCCTCGATGAATTTACTCGTTTGATAAACCAAGGTCTCTTTTGTTTATGTTGTTTTTTTTAATGCTTCTAATTGCATAGAGTTTTTTGTTCATATTGCAAAGTTCTCCTTCAGAAATATTTTGTTATGTAGGCCAATGATGAAATTTTACTAATCACTTATATAATTTGTATGATACTTTCACATAAACATTAAACAGAATGCAAGTGCCTTGTTATTTTAATGTAATGATGGTTACTATTATTGCTATGTTTGTTTTGTCACATGAACTCCAACCCATGGTGGTATACATATACCATAAAGAAGCATCATAAAGAAGCATCAAACAGGAAGACTTGGAGGTGGCGTCAATGCCTAAGTGACCTCCATTGTTAGTGTCACTGAGATGCTTTCTGCCTAAACATGGGCCTCTAAATGCAACTAGAGACCAGACTCATAAGTTAAATAAATCAGACTTGCATATGTAAACATCACATTGTCTGCCTAGTATAGGAAACTAAAAGAGTAAATAAGATCCAAAAGGTACAATAGACGCTGTAAAAGGGAAAGAGACTGCTCAAAAAAAAGAGAATAACTAATGTGGGAGAAAGGGGAAAAGAAGGAAGAAAAAGTATATAGAGTTCTATTGGTTCATTGAAAGGAACAATTAGTGTTGTATGGTTTCACCCATCTTACGTGCCTATATCTGGTAATCTGAGCAAGAACTTTGAATATAACAATATGCAATATAATGAACATTGTTAATTTCCTATCACCTTGTTTTAAAATTCTGTATCATTTTTATTGCTTTTTATTATTCCCTTTAAAATAAAATATATGGGGGCCAGGAGATGGCTCAGTAGAATAATCACTTCCCTGGCAAGCACCTGAGTGCAATCCCCAGTTCTGCAAAAATAAATAAATAAATAAAATATATGTCTCTTAGCAGCCTGTTTCAGGGTGCATTTTCCAATATTAGAGGCTCAATTTTGAAGTTTATAAAGAATGATAATCTGAAGATTTAAGAGCCAGGGAGATAAATCAGCAACATAAGTGCTTACCTGCAGGCACAAGATCCTCCGTTCAATTCCTGGTGCCAAAAAAAAAAATCTTCATACTAAATAAGATTTTACTATACAAATAATTTTAATTAATGTGCAGAAGCGGAGACTATAAAAATCTGGAGAGAAGAAACCTGAGTAGAGTAAGACACAGTGTGTAGTTCATGCCCTTTGATCTTCAATCTGTGTTCTGTTGAAAGGTACTGGGTACCTCTGGGATGCACATCATTTTAAGAATAACTGATAATGTGATTTGTAAGTTCACTCTCCATCACAGGGGGTAACTGCAAGCACATAACTGAGAAAATGAACTTCGATACATGTCATGATGCACATATGACTTAGGGTCAATTTACCAGTAGAACAGATGAAAGAAATTCTACCTGAAAATATTAGGTTTAAATGATTTTTCAAATAAATAGGATTTCAGTTAAGCTTTGAGAATAAGTTAGTAGAAGGCATAAAAAATTGCTCAAATTAAATAAGAGTGCATAGGCTTTAGTATAATCCTACCATATTTGGGAACATCAATTTTTTCTTTTACTTGTAAGATTTCTTAATTCTATAAAGGGGGAGTTTGGGGAAATGGGATATAAAGTAGGTTCTGGCTTGCTACTATTGCTCTGTGCTTCACTAACAGATCTCACTAATGAAGTGAACCAGTCTTTACAGGCAAGTGTACATAAAGCCTCCAAATCCTTTCCAAAATAGCAGGCAGATGTAGATAACCTTATGCAATCTATAAAAAAACTGCTTCAGGGAATAAGCAAATGTTATCAAGCTGCAAGGTGCTGAACTGATAGAGAAAAATCAATTATACTACCTTATAGTGCAGTAATGAAATATTGGAATGTGAAATTAAAAATATAGTAGGACAGCTTAGCATAACCCCACATGCTCCAACTCTAACAACTCTTGATATAAGTAGTCCTTGCTTCCCTCCATTCTCACGCAAGTGTGATAAAACTTCCCCGTGATTTTAACTTCTATTTCTCCCATATTGGAATCTACTATTGTGTGTACTCAGCAATTTATCTTTGATGGTGAATATCTGTCCAGAACTTTTTTTCATTTTTAATGGGTTTTTATCTTAATGAATTTTGAGAGTACAGAGTATATTTTATTTAAAAGTCTTTTATCTGATACATGATTTGCAAATTCTTTTAATCTGAGTTTTGTTTTTTTTATTTCTTTAAGACTGAATTTAAAGAACAGAGTTACTGATTTTTGCAGCCCAATTTTCATGAGTACTTCTGTACAGCATTCTTGTGTCATGAGTAAGATAAGTGTGTCCCTTATAATCTTACAAACATTTTTCTCCTATGTTTTATTCTGGACATATTAATTTCATATCTTACATTTTGTTTTGCCATTTTTTAAAATTGTTACATATAATGGGAAGCATGAGAATGTCATATGCATATTGATATCCAATTTTTTAAAAATGTATTTTAGTACAGGGCTACAAGTTATCCTTCACAGATCAGACTCATAGTGATTCTCCTGTTTTCAGCCTCCTAAACCCTGGGATTAAGGAGGCATGCCACCATGCCCAGTCTCATTCACAACCTCAGCACACCCTGGGCCAGGGCCGGCATGGCAGGCCAGGGATCGAACCCTGGTCCCTGCGTCTGCCTAAGAGGGCGTTTTAGTCTGCTGCACTATCTGGCCAGCCCTCCAAGTTTTCTAATGCCATTTTTAAAAACCATTTTTCCTACAGAATTATCTTTATTTCCTTATGAAAATTAATTGATTACATAATTATGAGTCTCTTTCTGGGCTCTATGCTATTTGATTTGAACCAGCGTCTAAATGCTAAAATCATACTACCTGTTTCTACTAT
>NW_004524735.1:3734358-3769426 GCF_000260255.1 Octodon degus | reverse complement strand
AAGCCATACAGTTATATGTAAAAGATGAGCAAGGCAATGATCCTCAGAATATTCAGAAGATTCTTTAATCTAGCAGTTAATTGGAAAGATTCTCACCCTGACTAACTATATATCCTAACCACTTTGAATACACAGATTCAAAATGGACATTCATCTGTATACCCTTTTTTTGTTAAGTACCATTATTTGAATATTAAGGTGTGTAAACTCAGCAAAATATTCTAAAAGAGTCCAGTAGCCCATAATACTAGTGGGTCTTCCGCTTGATTGGCAATGTCAGAAATTGTTGATGTGAGTCCCCTATATCTCAACATAACAGCATGGCTTTACGTCTTATATTTTGTTTTTATACTTTTCTGCTGGGTGGTTAAGACCAAGGTAAAGCAGGACCTATGCAACAAGAGTTGTAGCTTTTGGGTCTGATAAGGTCAGTGAAATCCCCTCAGGATTTATCCTGAGATCCTGTACCTGGGATTGTAGAACATTTGTCAGTGTCAGCCATGTGGATGAGTCACGTTCATTGCTTGGCCAATGTGCTCTCTGTGAAAGCCTGAGAGAATGTTTTCTCTCCATGTGTATTGTGATGATTAATCTTGATTGTCAAGTTGATTGGCTTGCGAGAATGGTATAGCACACTTCCAGGCATGTCTGGACATGTCATGAGGGTATGTGGTTATGTGGGTATGACGTGGGGCTCTCTACTTGTTCCCTGACCCCTTCATGTTGCATCTCTCTTCCGTTCTCCTCTTTCCAGCTGCCACAAAGCGAACTTGGGGCTCCTTCCCCCCTCCATTCTTCCATGATATCCCTGCCTTGGAGCTGCACTCCAGGCCTAAAATCTCTGAAACCAGGAGCAAAAGATCCTTCCATAAAACTGTGGATTTCAGTTATTTTTACCCCAGCAGTGGGAAAGTTGATAATATGATTATATAAAATAATACGGTCTTTGTGTATGGCGCATGCATATTTCATGTATACTTTGAAATTACAAGTTTTTCTAAAACGCTTATAGTGCCTGATACAATGTGATTGCTCTATTGTAGTTATACTGGTTTATTTAAGAACTGATGACATAAAAACCATATTTTAGCATGAATGTAATTTTTTTCTTTTGAATTATTTAATCTGTGGTTGGTTGATTGAATCACTGGGTTAAAAAAAAAGCTGCATAAAGATAGCGAGCTGTATTCCTGAAAATATGCTCGAACTTTCTTCTCATACATGGTAAGTTTCTTGGAAAGAATTTATTTTTTTCTAAAACTTATTTTCATGCTTTGTTAAATAGATTCAGAATAGTATTTGTCCAGGTTTAATTTTTCCCTCTACTGAGACAAAACCTTTATTCATACACTGAAACCTGTCTTATGAATGATGAAGTTTCCCGCTGTTGTAAGGAGGCTCTATTCCTATTTGGTTCAGGGAGCTGGACATGGTCTTTTTAACTCTCAGAGGTCTCTTTCTCTGACCTTGGGTGGCTCCTTTTCTCATGTACTGATCAGTAATTTAACTTTTGGAAGAAAATCTCACAGAGACCTCTGGAGTTCCACTGTGTAATAGGATTCTAGCTTGTCTGCAATTTTGTCCTAGAAACTCTTTCTGCTTTGGTTTCCAAAGGCTCTTGATTTTGAATTCTTATGCACCAAGTTCAACAGACTCCGCCACCTCCCTGAGCTGTGCGTTGGTTGGGAGGAAGAAGTGGCAACTTCTAATTTCCTAATTTTCTTCCTAATTTCCTAATTTTCTTCCCATATCTCACAGATTATTGCACAGTACTACCTGATGTGCAGTAACCCGAAGACCGATGTTTCCTGACTTTGGTCTAGATTTTAGGATATTTAGGGATCTAGCTCTAGTCCCTGCCTTCCGTCTTGGCCAGAAGTAGAATTTTTCACAGTTATTGTTTACATTTTAAATGAATATTTAATGCATACTTTCACTGGGAACTGAGACATGGATTAATTGAGGGAAGAGAATATTAGAGACAGAGGGAGATGGAAAGGAAATGATTTGGGGTTAGGAAAGATCATCTGCACTGAAATCACAAGTTTAGTGCTGTTGACCCCACGTGAATTAGTAAAGAGAATGGTGAGTCATATTTCTGCAGTGCTGAGAAGGAGTTAGTGGATGTAACATCTAATATCTTCTAGTAGCCTTCTAGTCATCCTGCTGTGTCACGGCTCTCATCAGAGGAAACTCTGATTACATACACAATTTTAAATGATCATCTTAACTGATCTTTGGAAAATTGCATATAGAAAGCAAAGGCTGAAGGAGACAAGTGACTTCAGGAATTGCAATAATTCAGGTGGGAGAAGATGGCCAATTGCTGCACTGGTCTGTTTTCTGTTGCTATAATTAAACTCCTGAATCCAAATACTATATATAAAAAGAAAAGAGGCTTAATGAGCTCAGTTTTGAAGGCTGAATGGTTAACACCTGACTGGGACATAACACAGTATATAAACAGAAGGGAGACAGTATGTGTGTGAGATGGTCTTGCATGACAATAACTCACTTGATTTTGTTACTTTTCCCTCATTTCTGGGAAAAAATACCTGCTTCCCAGAATTAAGGAAGGAAAGGTTTATTTAGCTCACAGTCATTGGAGGTTTCAGACCATACATGGCTGGTTCCAAGGCCCATTGGCTCACAGCAGAGGACAACAGTTCATAGCAGCAGAAAACAATAAAACCAACAAGGACAAAAAGGGAGGAGCACAGAGAGAATACTGTCTCTTGTATGTAGACTGTATGAAGACTACCCACCCCTGGGTCACTTCTTCAAATAAAGACTAAAGGCAAAGCCACGGTGAATGCGGAGTAAATCAAGAGTTTAACTTGGGGCGAAGTAAGTTTCAAGTACCCATTGCATATTCAAGTGAAAACTCAAGCACCCTGGTGGGAAAGAGAGCACCATTCTATAAGCTGGTGCTCTAAGTTGCAGCGGTGAAATCCACTACATCCGGTAAGCACTTTCTCATTTCCTGTTCCAGCTGCTATTCTCTGTGTCTTCTCAGAAGTGTGCACTTGTGTTTGTTCTCCTCCAGCCAGGCATCTGGGGTCCTCTGCCGTACTGATGTTTTCTCTTCAGCATATGATTTTCAGGACCTATACCGTGGAGAATTCCCATTTTGCTTGTATAACCTCCATCTGACACCGAGACTTCTAATGGCATTTGATAGTAAGCATCGTTCATTTCAAATAATAAAACTGCAACCATGTCCACTAAAGCCTCCTGAAATGAGACTTTAGGATTTTAAGTCAAAATTTTTTTTCCTAAAGAAAAATCCTTAAAATCTCAGAAACAAAGTGGGGAAGCAAGCAGTGATTTCTCAGCACCACGTAAAAGATTTCCAACATATTACTCGGCTTTTCTTCCTCTGTAACTCTTAAACTGGCACAAATTGCATTCATCCAAAAAAAAAAAAAAAAAAAACTGGCAAAACTGAAAGGATGTGATTTTGTCCTGTTGCCTTTTTTTATTGTACTAGATATTTGATAAGTTGGAAAGAGAAACTTAGTAATTAAGTATAATGACAATATTGTGGAAAATGATAGTGCAAAATTTGCTATTGTTCATTACTGCTTAATATGTAAGCTCAAGTGTAGTAAAGGCCACAACAATAACATTCTATGTCATGATATTTTGTGCCTTTGTATAATGTTATGATCAATGATCTTCTCCTAGCTTTCAAAAAAAGATGGCTTAATGAGTTGAATATTTACACTTTAAATTTTACCTTAAAATATTCTAAAATAACAATGACTATGACACATAACTTGATGCTGTTAAACTCTGAACAAAAAGGGTATATTTACCCCTTCGTACTATAACGTTAAGTATCCACACCTGGATACACATGAGAGTTGACAATTACACACTAGGCCTAAGTAAGTTGTTAAGGAACTAAAAACATATGTCATAAGATGAATTATATTGGCATGATTTGGTGATGTGACACATGTATCCAGATGGCTCATGAAAATTTCTCTTTATTTATGTGGTCTGAAAGAGTTACTTTGTTTTCTGATGTGTCAACCACCCTAACTTGAGCATTAGGGTTTTTTCCCATAATTTTATTGATAAACAAATAGCAATGAGACAGTTTCAAATCAAATTGGTAGGACAGTTTCAATAATTAACACACTGCATAATTCTTCCCAGTGGTTAATTGCTGTACAAGATGAGGACATGATATCCTATTTAGAAACTCCATTAGAACAAATCACTTTTACTGATCATCTTTTCTCTGGCATCTGCATCTGTGACTTTTCTCACAAACAGTCCTGTTCCTAGTTCAACGTTCTATAGTTATAGAGTAAAAAAGCTCTCTCTCTCTCTCTCTCTCTCTCTCTCTCTCTCTCTCTCTCTCTCTCTCTCTCTCTTCTTGTCTTTCTGTCTCTCTCTGTCTCTCTCTGTCTCTCTCACTTGTCTCTGTCTCTCACTTGTCTCTGTCTCTCTCTGTCTCTCTTTCTCTGTCTTTGTCTCTCTCTGTCTCTTTCTCTGTCTGTCTCTCTCTCTCTTTCTCTCTGTCTGTCTCTCTCTCTACATTGTGTGTTTGATGTTGGTAGAGCTAAGAAGCTATTAAATTGCCCTCTTTGTTGGCATCAATACATATTATGTCTCTGTTACTCTAAAGATCCATCTTTTCATTCTGCAGTTGAACTACAGATGCTTTATTCCCTCTAAATCAATGGAGCTTTACACAAGACCGAGAGCTGAAAAGAATTTAAGAAAAGGAACTTAATATTCTAATTCCTATTCCCTGTAGATTTCATGGTTTGACTCATAAGTAAAGAATGTGTAGCTTTTCTGCTCTAAGACATCAAATTGCTTTGCACTCTGATAGCTACATATTAGTTTCACACAAGGGGATTCATTCTGCCTATGGCAGGTACCACAGCAGTGCTGTGGGTCCAACCATGCATCTGATGACCATGTATCATGGTATTGTACTTACCAGTGTTCTACTGTAGGCCTTTCTGAGCCTGGTCTTTCTTTAATCTGCTCAGTTTTGCTGAGGACAGAGTTGTGTTACACTACCTTACAGAAAAGCTCTGAAATATGGTATCTCTTGTGTTCTGTAATGAAATCTTTACTCTTTATATCCTTACCTGAAATTAAACTATGAAGGATATTCATGTGACATAATCAGACCTCAGATGAATAAGATATAAAGGAGAATCAGTAGTGATTAATCTGTGGATATTCCCTACCTGAATGATAAAGAATATATAATCTTTATGTATTTGGTGCAGGGTCTCACTACACAGCTCACACTCATAGTGATCCTTCTGTTCTCAGCCTCCCCAGCGCTGGGATTACAGGCTTGCGCCACCACTCCTGGACTTGGTCACGAGCTCAGCATGCCCTGGGAGCAGGGCTGGCAGGGCAGGCGGGAGGCACGATCAAACCGTAGTTCCTGCACTTGCCAAAACAGGAGCTTAGTCCACTGAGCTATCTTGCTGGCCCTACAAAAGATACATTTAGAAAAAACCTTCCATGATCTTACCTCTGATGTTGTTCAGTCAGTGAGTGTTTCTATAAGACCCATAAGTATTTTGGCACAGAGACTGAGGAAGCACCCTCCTGAGGATGGAAGGATATAAATGCAAGAACTAGCGGCTTCAGTATCTCTGAGTAACCACAGATAAAATAAGTAGGGGGCCCAGCCTATCTCTGATATTCAGTTATGGAGATGGTACTTTCAGTTCGTTTTCTACCATTTTAAAATTGAGTTTTTATTCATGAGAACAAAAGAACCTGAAATGATAAATGATAAATGCTATAGTGTTCAAGTAAAGCCCTTTCTACCAGGGATCTTTCCTTGATGAAGTCGAAGGTTTTAATAGAGAGACAAATGGAAAAGCTTCTGTTTGGTCAGCAGGTTTATCTTTCTCCTTATTTATTGTTATCAATTTGTAAAATTAATTTTTTCTGTGCCCAAGTCCAAAACTTCTTCTTTTTCCCCCGTAATACCAATGGTTATGTCATTCTAAAAGGAAAGCTCTTGGGGCCGGGGAGATAGCTCAATAGAATAAGCACTTGTCTGGCAAGCGCAAGGGCCTGAGTTCAATCCCTAGTTCTGAAAAAAAAAAAAAAAAAAGGAAACCTCTCTTTCCTTAGATTTATTCTAAGAATGGGTTATCAAGTGGAATCAATCTTGATTATATACCCTATAGAATCATATATCATTTCACTTGTTTCTGATTTTGAAAGTACTAGACAACATATAAAAATGAAAACATTATATTTTATTAACAGATTGGACCTCTACACCCGAAGAACAGCTGTGGAAAAGTAACTTCAACCCATTGCCTGGTGTGTGGTGCTCGCCGGCTGCAGCTGCTCGCGTGCGCGTATGAGCGTGCCAGGTCTCCCGGCAGCCCTGCGGAAGCCTACTCACTAAACTAGGAATCGGGCCTTTCTGACCATTTTCAGGATCAAAATGCGAAGCGTGAGATAGCTGGAGTTCAGGCAGTTTTTAGGCCAGTTTCTCACCAACAGATTAATTTGGTGTTTCTTTTCAACAGATTATCAATTAATGAAAATATTATGATCCCTGATGAGACAGCTTATCAGATTGTTTAATAGATATTTAATGCCATATACATGTATGATGAATAAATCAACATACATGCATATCTATAATTTACTGTGTGTGGCCACTCCACCAATGTGAGCTGCTACATGGGACATGCTAAGACCGCACGCTGGGATGCTACAGCAGAGGTCGCAGTGGGCTCTATGTTCCCTTCTGCATGACATGCAGTACCTCCCTGGGGTGCGGAAGCTCATTTTGCATCGTCTTCTGTGTCATGTGGGGCGAGTGCTTCTGTGCATCTTCTTTTCCTCACCTCTGAAGAAAAGTTTGTGTTTGACCTCCCTCCTTGGTGGAACTGTTACACAGGTCATGCATCATAATGCAAGAATCAAAACATTTTGTAAGATAAATAAACCAAAGTTTGTGACTCCCACAAAATTCCAGGTTTGGCTGAGGTTCAAAAATGCTATTTAATGTATACAACAAAAAAACTAATTGATGTATATGTTTATGTCTAATTTATAGGTGGAGAACTGCATGACTGCAGGGGTGATGGGATAACAGAAATGACACCATAGAGAAGGTGGTGACCTTGATCTGCGGCAAAGGCAGAGAAGCCCTGAGCAGCATCATGCCTGAGTTGGAGGACAGCCTACTTTCACCAGTAGGAAAACTCCCCATCATTAGAAGAACAAGATGCCTCAAATGAAACCACGAAGGTAGCAAACATCATGTTCTGTTCAGAGAAGAACAAGAAAATCGGAGTGGCCAGGATCTAGCAGTACTGGGAGGTGGATGGTGTAGTTGGAGTAGGAGTCAGGTGTAGTGTAGATGTGGACGAGCTATCAATGCACGCAGGGCCCAGTCAGAAGACCTAACAATGCCCTGCTGGGTGAGCAGACATGTGCTCTGCGGCTCTCTCACCATCAGGAGGATCCAGGAAGCTTTGGAAATCATTACCATTGACTCACCTCCATCATTTAGCATTAGAGTCTCGGTGATGGGATGGGTAGCTGACAAGAGTTGGAGCCACTTGGATCAGTCAGGTTTCAGAAGCACTGGCCTGAGCAAAAGGAAGCCACAGAGGATTTTTCACTAGAAAATAACAGTTAATTTTGTGTTTTGGAAAAGTGCTCGAGGGACTATGTACACATCACTGGAGGGAGTCTAGTCCAGGAGGGATCTAGACAAGAAAAGTGAAAACATCAAAAGAGCTGGCAAGATGCAGGCAGAGCAGAGGGATGGGGGTTTAGATAGGGGAGACCAAAAGTGGAGGAGGTGGGGCTTGTGGTAGGCACGTTGCAGACAAGGAAGGCAGTGTGGGCAAAAGTAGAATGTGGCTTGTCCCAGCAGATGGACGAGGAGCAGTGAAAGATCTTAAGCAGGACACTGGCCCATTGCTTAGGAAGCATCTTTGGCCTCCACACCAGAAATGTCATCAAGGAGCAGCACCTTCGGATGCCTCCAGGAATGTTCGGCTGCCATGGAGCCCTGGGAAGAGATCTGGATTTGGAGTAGCTACTCCCTGACATCTGTCAGAACTCCACCGTCTGAGGCCCGTTAATGAATTCAGTTTAGTAAAATCAGAGAAAAAGGACAAAAGCAGGTCTGAGTTACAGTCTGATGATGAGAAGAAACAGGGCTCAGTAGCTCGGCCAGTCTCACACACCCATGGCTGTGGGTTCCTGAGTAACTCTGGGTTAGTTACATAACTTTTCCAGTGCGGCAGTGTTTCCCACCTATTTCATTGGTTTTAATGAGACAGCAGGCTGTAATGCGCTGCATAATGGAACTATTGCTACATATTTATTTACGAATGGTAAAGCCAAATTATCAGATTCCTATGCCATGATAGGAAACAATAATACAAAGAAATTACAGAACAATTATCTGGATATTTTGTATCTATTGGATCAGGAGAGAAACTAGAAGCACAAAACCCTCCTGTCCTATGTTAATGTAGCGAAGACCAAACACAGCGAAACTCTCTACTGAAAGGAATTGCTGGTGGAAGGAAGCTGACCTGTGCTTATAGTGAAAGGGGTGCACAGGTTGTCTAAGCCACCCGGCTGACTTTGAAAGCTTATTAAAAGGTTAGAATGTAGCAGAAACATCACCAGCCAGGAAGGGAGGAGAAGTTCTCATCTTGGGTAGGCCAGGCAGGCATGACCTCTTGGAGCAGGCCCCTTAGCCTGTAGGCCGTTGGCCACCCTCACAAATTCACACAGCCCTTGTGGCTCAGCATCTGGTGAGGCTGTGCTATCACAGAATCAAACGGCTCTCGGGCTGATCTCTGTGAGCCGGAGGTCAAATGATTTATCTTCAGAAGACTTCAAGGATGAAAGAGTACCATGAAAAAGCAAATTAGTTCTAATTGGTATGAATCTCAGCAACTATTTAAGCCCTGCACTTAGCAAATAATTAGATCTTTTACAAGGATGCAAAGACTA
The DNA here is from genome assembly GCF_000260255.1 of Octodon degus. Taxonomy (NCBI): domain Eukaryota; kingdom Metazoa; phylum Chordata; class Mammalia; order Rodentia; family Octodontidae; genus Octodon; species Octodon degus. The sequence goes on along the minus strand of NW_004524735.1, from coordinate 3,760,432 downwards.
GCTACAAGACAAAAAAGTTATAAATCAACATGTAAATATTGTGTTTCGCATGCAATTAGATCTTTGCAATCTCTCAGCATCTCCCGCCTGGAATCTTTTGGATAGAGCTCTCAGTCTAAAATAATCCAGGAAAAGGGATTACATTTCTCCTATGCTCTGTATGGATTTCACAGCAATGTATTCAAATTAGAAACATCTTTTCCAATGAAAACAGTATATTTCTTGAGGCTATAGAATTACCCTCATCAGAAAGAAAAATCTCTAAGAAACTCCTTTGAAAAAGGTATATGAAGGGCTGGCCAGAGAGCTCAGCAGATTAAAACTCCTGCTTAGGAAGATGCAGGGGTCAGGGTTTGATTCCCCTGTACCACATACTGTGCCGGCCCCACCCCCACCCCCAGGGCACGCTGAAAGGTGACCGAGAATGGGCATGATGGTGTCCATCTGTAATCCCAGCACTTGGGAGGCTGAAAACAGGAGGACAACTAGAGTCTGATCTGTATAGTGAGACCCTGTACTAAATGCACAAAAACAGTATACAAAAACAGACAAAGAGTAAAAACCTGACTAGTTTCAAGTTAAAATGATTTTTTTAAAAAAATCCATAATGAGAAGAGGCAGTAACCTTACTTTCTGAGGCAGTAATGCAGGGCTTAATTGATACTTTGGTAAGGCAGGAGATGCTAATGGCAATTTGAAGGAGAGAAATGCTGCCATCAACAGTGAAGAGCCAACAGTTAGAATACCTTTGTCAGTAAAGGAAGCTATTTAATTCCTCATTTCCAGAAAAGTAAATGAACAAGGCAATGATGAAGAGGGTGGACTGCAGATGCTTCTCAGGGTGGCATGCATGACCAAGCGGCGCACCTCCGGAGTCACCTGGCTAAAGTGTTGCCAGGTGTTCTTGCCATAAAATCTGACACATCTGAGAAGCTTTGCTGGTGGTGGGGCAATATGTGGCAGCTCAGTTCTCCATCTCTTGCAGACTGACTTGCCAACATGTCAAGAGTGTAGGATGCTCTGTCTTTTTGTCTGTTTGTCTATCTCTGTCTCTCTGTCTCTCTCTGTCTCTGTCTCACTCTGTGTGTGTGTGTGTCTCTCTCTCTTTGTGTCTGTCTGTCTGTCTGTCTGTCTGTCTATCTGTCTGTCTGTCTGTCTCACTCTCTCTGCTTTGATCCCAAGACCCAAGCGCATTACCTATTTCCCTGGTTATTTCCTCAATATTATTTATCTAAGCTTTCAGAGCAAAATTTAATTGAAGGTTGAGGAAAACAAAGTAGAATGACAGACTCTATCAGAAAGTACCTTAAAATTAGACATCCCACTTCAAGAAATTCAAGTGCTTCTGTTATCGCTTTCTGTACACCCTGGCTCCCCTTCATATTTCTGAGTCTTGTCTTTCCTTTCTTTTAGGAAACTCATCTTTAAATCCTCTTCTACAAATGCCCTAAAACATCACATTTGTTTTCTTTGATCATAAAAGATAAACTTACAATTTCTAGCACTTTATTATATGAAGTCATTTGAGTGTTCTAAATGAGATTTCTGGAACTGCTGTTATCTGCTAAACATGCTCAAGTAATGACTTTTCCAATCAAAGTGCTGCTACCCTGAGGCCGAGGGCAAACCAACATGCAGAAGTGGTTTCAGGGTCTGGCCTGGCTTGCGTCCGCATGCTCAGGTGATGGATCCTGCTTCACCTGTGTGTACGGGCACACAGCGACTGAGGTGGCAGAGGGGAAAGTGTAGTTTTAATTCTGTATCAGGACAGCTCCCTGTGTGCCTGGTTTGGGTTTGGTTAGTGCTGTTCTAGATGTCTCTCACGGGCTGCTCCTCATCCAGTTTCCCTGCACCTTCCCTTTCTTCTCCCCCCTCTTATTCTTCCTTTACTTCCTCCTTTATTCATCCTCATAACTCACCGTCTCCCTTCCCTCCTATCCTCTTCTACCTCTTCCACTCATTCTTATGTTAATTTTTAGAAGATCGTTTCTAAAACAGATTTATGACTTGTACCACCAAAGCAATATGCAATCTTTAATTTGCCCTTCAAAAGTCTGTAATCAGCCTTGGTTGCTTTACTTACCAATTAACTCCCTTCCATAGTTTTATTTCAGCAAAACTGAGTCATGCATGTATCACTGACACCCCCATAGCGGAGATGCTGCTTGCTCAATGTATACCAACCACACTCACATCCTTCAAACTCAGCCCACCCTTCCAATTTCAGTTAAGCATCACATCTCTCAGTATTTGAGTGAAGATAATGTTTCTACATCCACTTCTGTGCTTCACAGATGCACATGATGTATGTCATCAATACATTCTCAACTCTACTAGTACACATCAGACTATAGAACCCAGAACACCTGTATTTATATTGCAGCCCTGCTACTTCTAATGTTGTTTATTTGCTTTTAATTTGGACAAATTACTTTGCCTCTGTGTGTCTTGCTTTTATCATCTGTGAGAATTGAGACCTATCCCAAGGGGCACCGGGAGGCTAAAACAGAGCAATACAGGGGCATGCCTTAGCAGTATCTGCATTTAGAAACCATTACCTAAATGTTGCTAGGTAACACTGTTTCTTTACATCAGGCCATAGCTTAAGAGTACAATTGTAGCTAAAAGAATCCTGTGACATAGCTGGAACAGATTTTTTTTTTTTTTTTTTTTTTTTTTTTTTTTTTTTTTTGCAGAACTGGGCATTGAACTCAGGCCCTTGCACTTGCCAGGCAAGGACTTATTCTACTGTGTCATCTCCCCGGCCCCTGGAACAGATTTTTAATTCCTATGTTATAGGTATGGAATAGAGTCATGCACTTAATTAGCACCATTATCTAAACTCTAGCAAAAATTAGGCCCCGAATAACTGCTGCCTTTGTTTACCCTGCATTTAATCCCTGCTAAGGTATGTCCAATCTGGAAGGACTTTGGGATTTCAGGGAGCTTCTCTCAAAGGAATAATCTGAAATAGACAGCAGTATGGGATGCATGGACCCCACTGGCAGTGAAGTAGGAGTGAAAGACAGAAAGAAAGGCTCCATCTCTGGTTGTGAATTTGCCAAGGGAAAAATAAGTGAAGAACCACTTATGATAGAGAACTATAATTAGGGGTAATGGGGTGAAATTAAGGAAAGAGAATAACAAGTTTATAATAAGCTTCCAGTTGAGGTATTCAAATTTAATTGTGTTTTTTAAGTAATGTCAGACTCCCAGATGCTGCCATGCTGAAGACTGTAATCCACATAATCCAAGTCCCAATTGTCTGTTTTATAAGCCAACATGCCATTTCAGAGCTCCACATTTGGAACTGACGCAATCATATGCAAACATCACATATTGGACAGAGAATGTGTTTCCCATTACTTGCAATTATAATTTAATAAGAGAAATGGTAAATCTTCCCTCTATCCTGTACAAGCACACACACACACACACACACACACACACACACACTGTGCAGCCCCTTCAGCTGCATGTGTTGTGAACCATGTTCGAGTGGAGGCACCACACACCAGGAGGTTAATTTATCCAACATACTGTTCTAATCTGCCATTTCAAACGCACTATTCAGATCTCCAGAGACCTTAGGAGTGAAGGGGGAAAGATATTCAGACTAATTTTTATGTCTCTCCCACTGCTACAGAGACACAGCTAATAAAGTCATTCAGAGCAAGAACTGCAGGAAATGTGGGAACTTGGTGAGGATTCCCTGGATTTCTGCTTTGGGCTTTGCTGTAGAATCAAATTATTTGGAGGTCTTTGTTTCAAAGTCATTATTTTTCATTAGACAAGCTGCTGCTGTTATCCAAAGTCAAATAGCAGGAGTATGCCTGGCTGACACAATAAATGCAGCTGTGGTTCCGTAGTTATCAACGCCAGTAACAATTTGAGGTACAATGAATGACTGTGCGCTGTGGCATTCACCGTTCACGCAGGGGTGGGGCGCAACGCTGCTGATCCGTCTTCTCAAAGGGGAACACGCATCACCATGCACATGGGCACACTAGGCTCATCACAGCCTCTGCTGCTGTCTGCTACATGCATCCTAGCAAGGAAGTGGGTGTCTATTGCTGTAGTTTTTCAGAAACTGGTTCATGACACCAAAAGAGAAACTAATATTTATACATTAGTCTGAGAATTTGGAGGGCTATAGGTAAGGAATAGAGTCATGCGCTTAATTAATATCATTATCTGGACTCTAGCAAAAATTAAATCTAGACTCTGACAACGTTAAGGCAACATTGTCAGTGCAATGGCACCTCCGCTCAGGAATGTAATTTGTCCCATGATTCTGGAAATGTTATCCACGTTGTGTCCATGCAGGTAAGATGGTTGCGGTTGTGTTCCTCACCCAATGCACAGTTCACACACACACAAACACACACAGACACACACACACATGCATGTGCACACACATATGCAAATCACACACATACACACACATTCACAAGCACACTACACAAAAGAACCTCAACTATATTCCATCCAAATTGTTTTCAAACAGAGGTATTTATGAACCAAGCAATCACGGTGCTACTGTATTTCTCAGGACTGTAAGGACACATACAAATGACTCACTAAAATGCCTAAAAAGTCTGGTGAAAATTGAGCCACCAGTCAGTGTTTCTAACTTCAAGTTGATTGATTCTGGGTCCCACACAGAACAGTATTATACCTTTTTAGGAATCCACAAGATGTACTGCCATATCGAAGTCACTGGGAGCTTGAAAACTCTTGAATGTAACATTTTCCAGTCATAACTTTGCATTAACCCTTTTCTTTTTCTACCTACTATTGAGCACTTTGCATCACAGCATTTTGTCAATGGCTTAATAGCTTGGACTCATGCCCCAACCCCCTGCAATGTCAGATGCTTAGATCATTGGAGAACGGTGGCCGCCCAAGAAGCTTTCTGCTAGACATTCACCACAGAACCACAAGCTGAAGCAGACCTGAGTTCACTCCACCTTCTTGAGTCTCTCCGGTTTCTCTTCTTGAGCCACCAATCATGTGCAATGAATTCTTAAACTCTACAATCATGGCTTATTTCTTGTCTTTCTCCCAGGAGTCTTCACATATCATCACAACAAGGATGAATGATGAAAAATACACACATTTTTGAGAGCTGAAGCCACTGTTTATTGCTAGTCTACAGCCTGGTGCATGTCACAAAATCTATTATTTTTTGGCTCAAATGAATGAAAAGCAACACACTTTCAAAAAGAAAAAATCTAATTCGATATGTTTCATGGAATTATGGCCAAAGATTTTCTGACTGTTTTCAAGTGTATCTCTCTTTTCCTAATCCCTAATTATTTTGTGCTCATCATCAATAAGAATTTTTTCAGCAACTGCAGGAAAGATGAGTCCTTACAGGGCAGCTTTAATTGACTTGTTCTCTGCCCTTTCAGAACCGACAGTTTCAATTTCTTTTCCTGATTGATAAGAGTACATAACTTAATTTAGTTAATAGAATGTGACAAATTGCTATCATAATTCTTACATACCTTTTCATATTCAGCAGTTTGCCTTGTCCCTTACTGCAGCAGGGTTCAAGGTAGACCAGCACACATTCAATACAGAAAAAGGTATCTATCAGGCATATTGTTCATAGCCAGCTCTGCTCTGCTCACCTAAAGGTCGCACTCTTATATGCAGGCCTATTTCTGGAGACCAAAAGGGTCCTTAAGTCTCAGTATAAGCACTGGTTTTGTGCTGTGTTAGAGATGGAGAATGACAGACCCTTACGATGTTGGGAATGAGAGGATCTTTGAAATTATCTACTGTTGCAGTTTTGGGTTTTGTAAGGGAAACAATACAAACAGTGCAGGAAATCTATCTGCACACTAAAGATCAAGAACTCCAGCTGAGGACCTGGATCCCACAGCAATGTCCTGCATGAATACAGCTGAAGACTGAGAGCCCATGACGATGCCTCCCATGAGTCCAGCTGAAGGTGTAGAGCCCACAGCAATGTCTCATTCAGGCCTGTTTCATGGATCTGCCCTAGGAAGGCCCAAGGTTAGTGGTGGAAGCTAGAACGTCTGCACCAGTTGGATAAAGGATCCATAGCAGCAGGGTAAGGATATGCACCAGAGCCAGGAAGCAATGCTCAGCGTAAGCACCAGAGCTCCCTGGAAAGTGCCGCAGCCATCCTCAGCAACAGTGAGGTCCTGAGCTCCTCCAAAAATGAGGAAAGCTGAGTGCCCTTCAGGAAAGCCAATGTGACAAGCTTCTCCAGGAGGCTGAGCAGTACACCATCTTCCCCTCCAGAGCCAGGAAGCTGTGCTCAAGATGAAGACCAGAGCTCCCCCAAAGTGAAATGCAGCCATTCTCAGCGACAATGAGGTCCTGAACTCCTCTTCCAACAAGAGCCAAGTTCACAAGGAAAGGCAGCTCGACCAGGTTCCCCGGATGAGTATCCCATGAGAACCAGCAACTTCCTAACAGCTTCCTTCCAACTTCTCCAAATTGCTTTCCTACAGCCTCTCAGCAGTTTCTCTAGTTCTGCCTCTTATGTTGCTGGCAATAACCTCAGGTGGGCCTCCCACACCCAGTGCCAGGCTAATTCAGTTCAGCTGGGTGTATGTAACAAGGTGACCACCAGCCGGCAATCCACCACATCTACTATTTTCTCTAGTGTTGATCTTAACATCAAGTATCTTACTTGTGCATGAGCTTTTTAATTCAAGTAGAATTTTTCAAAGCATTTGATCCTTACTACAAGCCTATGGCATTGTCAGAAAGCAGACTCAAGGGAAATCTTATTTGCTCAATGACACCCAGTGCTCGAACTTGGCATAGGCATTTGATTCTGAATCTGGCATTACTGTATTCTTTTGAAGGACAAGGAATTTTTTATTTTTTTATTTTTTAAATAATTTTATTGAGAAACAAATAGCAATGAGACAGTTTCAAAACCAAATACCAGGACAATTTCAATAATTAATATATTGCATATTGTTGTCTTCTCAGTGGTTATTCATAATACAAGATGTAGACATGATATCCTGTCCAAAAACATTATTAGAAAACATCTTACTATTCACTGACTTAAGAGAAAGTAGCTGTATATCTATCCTAACTGTTTTGAATATACAAATACAAAATGGTGCTTCATTTATATCTCCTTGTTTGTTTAGTTTTGTCAGAGAAGGGTATTCCATTGTCATTTAAATATTGTAGGAATGTGAATTCAGCAAAGTATTCCAATATAGTGCAGTAGTCCATAATAGTAGTGGATTATATGTAGGACTGGCAATGTCAGAAGTTGTTGACTTGAGCCTTTTATAGCTCAGCGTATTAATATGGCTTTACTTTTTATACTTAATTTTTATAATTTTCTGCTGGATGGTTAAAACCAAGATAAAGCAAGACCTATATAACAAGAAATGTAACTTTTGTATTTGCTAAGGTCAGTCACATCTCCTCAGGATTTATCCTAAAACCTTGTAATACAGTTTGAGATCCTTTGTCACTGACTGCCATGTGGATGAGTCATGGCTATTGCTTGACCAACAATGGAGTATTACTCAGCTATAAAGAATTATAAACTTGAAGCCTCTATATTTAAGTGGATGCCACTTAAAAATATACTCATACGGGAAATAAACCAGACCCACATGTGTAAATATTGTATAGTCTCACTAGGGTAAGAACTCAAATGAAAAAATAAAAATAGAAAGGTAGAACACAATTAAAAGGAAAGTGAGAACGTAAGGATTAAATAACAAAGAGAGGATAAAGAGAAAAGCTAGGAAACATGTCAGGGGCAAAGCCATACATTTATATGAACAAGATGGTTAAGGCATTGAGCCTGAGACTCTTCAGCAATGTTTTTGAAACTAGCTGTTAATTGGTAGGATTCTCAGCCTGATTAACTGTATATGTGGATACATGTGAACTAAGCGACTGAGCTGAAGATAGCAATGTGTAATACTAGGGTCATACTTGGAATACTTGTCATTCTGGTCCTAAATATGTACTGCTTGTCATGTCATACAAATTACTGTTATACTGTCTTGCAAGTAAGTGTTTTTTAAAAGGGGTAATAAATGAAAACAAGAGACAAGAAAAAAAAAGGTCACAGGCCTGTCCTGCTACAATTCTGTATATGGTTAGATTTCTAAATATCTATGTAAAAATATGTTATTGTGTATTCCTACTTTTTAAATTTTTCCCCTTCATATTCTGTAGGGACTTAAAGTTTAACATATCAATACTTGATGGAAAATACCTGTTCTATGTCATGTCTAAGGATATTTGATATTTAGACAATTAGTGAGGTTAAGCTCAACTACCTATGCTGTAGGGTAATAATAATAAGCTTCTCTTCTGGAGGTTTAACAACCTGTTTGCAGACCAAAACTTAGAGAAAAAGAAGGCTGCAGGGACAGCCAACATTTTGGCCCTAGCCTTTCAAGGTCAGTGAGGACTCAGGACATAAGAGAACCTGTACTGTAATATCCTGTAACTCAGTTGTTTCCCAAATTTTCTGATCAAGGTGATTATGGGGCCACAGAGGAAAGTAATCGATAATGTAGAGTGTGCCTAAGGAGAGTCACATAGAGAGAAAACATTCTCTCAGACTTTCACAGAGTTTGTCTGAGATTTAAAGTGATATATTACCTCAAGCTGTTATGAAGATAAATCAATGTATATCTGAAATACTATAAGTGTGTATGCAGAGTTGGCCAAAAATGTATGCATACTTTAGGAAAAGAAAATCTTGCATAAATATTTTAATAGTAAATTAAGGGAGATACCATGAGCTTTGTAAGTTACCTCAGCCTCTATGATGATAAGCAGTGATCAAAATAGTGGCCAAGTGTCCTGACATTTATCAGCACGGCAAACTGCTGTGTGTGTGACTTTAGTGTCCACGACTGCTGCACATGGATGTTCCATTTTTTCTTTAAGGGCCAGTAGTGTAGTGGATTTTCTGTAGAATACAACATCCTCTCATGTTCCCCATATAAGAGCAAGACCATCTTTTGAAAAAAAGCACCATAGTATTTTTCTTTTCCTGAAGTATGTGTACATTGGTTTGGCAGATTTTGTAGACATATAATGAAAATTTGTAGCACACTGAATACTCAAATATTGGCAACCATTAGTAATATGTAGTAATTTGCAAGCTACTAATTATTAAAAACACTAAAATAAATAATTTTCAAATTGCCCTTTTGAGACTGCAAATTAATATAACTATTAAAGAAAACCATATGGGGTATTCTTAAAAAATTACAATTAGAACTACCATATTACCCAGCTACCCAGCAGCTTGGCATGTGTATTTTTCGCATTTCTGTTGTAGCATGCAATCTCCTACATCCACAACATAAAGATGGAAAGGTTTAATTTTCTTACAGTTCAGGGTAATCAGTGTACAGCTGGATCACTTCTGAGGCAGACACATCACAAAAGAGAGGCTGCTAAGAGCAAAGCTCCTTAGTTCACAGCCAGGGAGCAGGATGGGGACACAGAACCAGAACAAGGCAGATGAGGGATGATATGGTACCCAAGGTCACATGCTGGGACCCCTACAGATGCACTGAGAAGCATGTTCTCATAATCTTCTAGGTATTGCTTTATCCATTGAAATTGTTACATCAGGATGAATGGTCACAATCCTCCCATGGTCAGCTTCACAGCCAAATGCTTATCCTAAATCCACACTTAATTCCCAAGGAAGGAAAATAACAAGTTCATAATTCTTCCAGACATAATACAAATATCTCACATCCAACCAAAAGTGCAATAATTATTTTCCCTAAATCTCAAATTTTCAGGAATTTCAACAGTGGAAGGCCAAGTCTCTCTGAGAGGCAAGGAAAGCTCTTAGTTTGAAACTATGTAAAAATAGAAAACAAATTATGTAATCTCAAAATATAAAGGAACAGCTCAAATATTCACATTTCAAATAAGAAGAATAGGGGATGGACAAAAATCAGATCAAATCAAACCAGAAAACTCTGGAGCCAGGAATTCAGGAAGCAATGTTCAAGATGAAGACCAGATAGTAATAAAATGAGTTTGAAAGAGCAGGGCTCACTCCATCCCTGCAGCCTTGCTTATTTCAGTAAGTACACAAGCTTTCTCTCTTAGGTTAGCACCTCTGAAATTTTGCAGTTTTCCTCAGGAATTGTTCTCCCTTTCTGTCATCTTTGGCTTCCTGTGGTCTCCAATACACCCCTGAGTTCACTCCCAAAGCTTTTCACAGGGGACACTTGTTTGGTCTCCAGGCTTCTCTTTGGAATCCAGATAGAAGCTTCTCTGACCTACAGCTTGCATTCTGCATGCCAGCAAAGCCAGCATCATGTGGACATGGTGAAGGTCTGTTCCCAGTGAAAGCAGTAGCCAGAATCCTTGGACCATGGCTTCTACAGCAGCTTCTGAGTACCTGGATGGCTGAACTCATAAAAACAAATCCTGGGGAACCAATTCCCTAAGGGGACCTTCCTGGGCAGAAATCCAAAGGCCTATTCTTACAGACAAAAATTTGACATTTGACAATCTGGAGCCTACAATTGCTGAGTCTTTCTTATTTCTGAGGTTCCCGCAAAGCGTCTTCATGTTGCTGTACAAATACATAACGTTTGCAGTCCATGATGTTTGCACTCCTCATGGGAAGTAGGTATAAGTTTATTACACATCTTACTTTTAGTTTCATACTCTTTCCCTGCCCTCCTATCCTGATCCCTTTTCCATGTGTGGAAGATCTAGCTTTGTACTTCTTATTATCTTTTTTGTCGTTATTATTTTTTATTAATTTTATTGAGAAACAAATAGCAATGAGACAGCTTTAAAAATGATTAGTAGGACAGTTTCAACAATTAATGCATTGCATATTTTTGTCTTCATAGTGGTTATTCATAGTACAAGATACAGACATGATATCCTGTCCAAACATTGTTAGTACAAATCTCTCTTCTCATTGAACTAAGAGAAAGTAGCTGAATATCTATCCTATTTAGTATAGTTACAAAATGGTAATACAAAATGGTCCTTCATTTGTATCCCCTTTTCTTGTTTAGTTTCATCAGAGTTGGGTATTTAATTGCCATTTAAATATTGCAGGTGCATGAATTCAACAAAATAATCCAATATGGTCCAGTAGTCCGTAATAGTAATGGGTTATCCATAGGACTGGCAATGTCAGAAGTTGCTGACTTGAGCCTTTTACAGCTCAGCATATTAATATGGCTTTACTTTTTATACCTCACTTTTATACTTTTGTGCTCAATGGTTAAGATCAAGATAGAGCAAGACCTACATAACAAGAAATGTAACTTTTGTATCTGACAAGATCAGTCAGATTTCAGGATTTACCCTGAAATCCTGTACTGCAATTTTTAGATCCTTTGTCAGTGTCAGCCATGTGGATGAGTCATGGCCATTGCTTGGCCAATGTTTTCTCTCCATGTGACTCTCCTTAGGTACACTGTATATCATTGATCACTTTCCTCTGTGGTCCCATAATCCCCTTGATCAGTAAATCTGGAAAACAATTGAGTTACAGGATGTTACCGTACAGGTTCTCCTATGTCCTGAGTCCTTAATGACCTTGAAAGGCTAGGGCCAAAATGTTGGCTGTGCTTGAAACCCTTCCTTTTCTCTAATTTTTGGTCTGCAAACTTAAGTTGTTAACTCTCCAGAAGAGAAGCTTAATGATATTATTACCCTATAACATAGGCAGGTGAGCTGAACCTCACTATCTTTCTGAATATCAAACATCTTATACATAACATGGAACAGATATTTTCCATCAAGTATTGATATGTTAAACTTTAAATTCCTACAGAATGTGAAGGGAAAAATTAAAAATATAAAAAATTTTAAAAATAAGAATAAACAATTACATAATTTTACACAGAAATTTAGAAATCTAATCATATGCAGCATTGTAGCAGGACAGTCCTATGGCTTTTTTTTCATGTCTCTTGTTTTCATTTATTACCCTTTTTAAACAAACATTTACTTGAGAGACAGCATAGCAGTAATTGGAATGACATGACAAGCAGTACGCATTTAGAAGACCAGAATGACAAACATCCAACCATGACCCTAATAGTACACATTGCTGTCCTTAGTGCAGTTGCTTAGTTCACAGTTAGCAGCATATATAGCTAGTCAGGGTGAGAATCCTACCAATTACCTGCTAGTTTCAAAACATTGCTGAAAATTCTCAGGCTCAATGCCTTTCCCATCTTGTGCATATAAGTGTATTGCTTTGCCTCTGTCATGTTTCCTAGCTTTTCTCCTTGTCCTCTCTCTGTTGTTTAATCTTTAAGTTCTCACTTTCCTTTTAATTGTGTTCTACCTTTCTATTTTTGTTTTTTCCCTTGAGTTCTTAAACTATGGAGACTATGTGATATTCACACATGTTGATCTGGTTTATTTCACTTCTGAGTATATTTTCAAGTGGCATCCACTTGAATATAAAAACTTCGAGTTTATCATTCTTTATAGCTGAGTAATACTCCATTGTATAAAAATATCACATCTTTTTCATAGGAGGATGTACTTGACTTAGCTTCATTTAGAGGGATTCAGATCACAGTCAGCTGGCTCCAAGGCAAAGACCCCATTTCAGAAGCGCATAGCAGAACAAACCTGGTTCTCTCATGGAGACCAGGTAGTAGAGGATTGGGCAAAAGACCATATATACTAACCTGTTTCATTGTTTACTTTTTTTCCTCTTTAAAGTAAAACAAGAATGGCATATGCTACCCATGGCCTTGCTTCCGTTACCCACCCAGATAGCTCAGGGCCAGGCACATACTCTAGTCACCCGCTAAGCATTTCCTAATCTAATGAAGCTGACACAATATGATCATTGGTCAGATTATGTAATGAAATCAAATAGGTATTTGCAGTGCTGTTTACTGCAGCACTTTTTCCAGTAGTCACAATATGGAATCCAACCAAATGCTCATTAGTGGATGAATGGATAAAGACCTGTTGCATTTATTCATAATATAATACTGTTCGGAGCTAAGCAAGCACTGTATGTCATTTGGAGAAACATGAATGAACCTGCAGGATACATAGTGAGTGAAATGAGCCAGGTCTTACATGATATGTGTTACATGATCTTATTCACATGTGGACTCTAAAATCCTGAATGCGTAGAAGTAGAGGGAATAGTGGTGGCTGGCAGAGCCTGGAGGGGCTTTGGGTCAAGGGCGTTGGGAAGATGTTGGTGAAGGGATGCATAGAGTTTGGAAGAATATATTGAAGACATGTTATGTGGTAAGGTAACTGCAGTTAGTGACCATATATTGTAATTTTTGAAAATGCAAAAAAAAAAAGGTAATGTGAAGTATTTGCCCCACAAAAATGTATTAGATAGTAAGATTTATCCATTCCACAATGTATGTAAACTTCAAAGCATCATGTGTGTACAATAAGAACATAAACTTTTGTATCTATTCAAAACACAAAAGACAAAATACCTTTTTGAATCTAGGGATTACGTGCTCATTTCATAAAAAAGTAAATGGAAACACTAAAGGCTTAAGTGAAATGTGCAGGTGGCGGGACCTGGATGTTGGTCCTGCCCAGCTTTCTTCTTCCACAAAAGCACAAATGAAATTAGAGACTCCACAGCATACATGGGTTGGTCCATGGTCTCACACCACACTCCAGTGTAGAATGTTAGAGTACACGCGTACTAACCCAGGGCGCAGCCTGGGTCCAGGGACATCTTCTTCTATCTTCCTCTGTTTTAATTTAGTTTACTGTCTTGAGATTTGTCTCTTGACAATTACAGCCCTCGAGGTGGGGAGAATCATTTAAACAATTGATGCAGCTCATTGAACTCTAGATAACTAATATTTCACTTTGAAGGTACAACAATATTTTTTGAGAATTAGCTATAAGCAAGGACCTGAGAATGAGAAGGAAAACCAGCCCACATTTGCACTGCATTTGTAATACAAACCCTGACTAAAGCAAGGGATCCTGCACCCTCAGGCTGGAACTTCTATCTTTTCTGTGCTCAGCTTTGTTACTTAGGAAAAATATCAGTGTAGCTTTCAAACCAGCTGCATCACCCTTCACACTAACCCATACCAAGATGGAACAATAAGACCCACAGCTAGCAAAGTCTGCTTTGTGGTAAACTTTAATTACTCCACAGTAGGTGGCAGGTTTCTTGAACATTGTCTTGGGTAGACTGGTCTCTTGTGCCATGCTGAATGTTGTCTTCTTTCATGGGGAAGCACTTCTTAAAGAATTCATGGACTACATTCTTTTCAATTATTATTTTTAACCAATCAAATGTTATGGAATTATTACCATTTATCCTATTGTACCCATCTCTCTACATGGAGAAGTGCCTGCTGGGTCAGTAGAGCACTCTCCTGCATGTGTCAGGGTTGTTCGTGAAGGCGTGGCCTGCATAACACACATGGTTCATCGCTCTTAACACCACTTTGACACTCTTTTTTATTATTATTTTTATTAATTTTATTGAGAAACAAATAACAATGAGACAGTTTCAAAATCAATTAGTAAGACAGTTTCAATAGTTAATATATTGCATATTGTTGTCTTCATAGTGGTTATTCATAGTACAAGATGCAGACATGATAGCCTGTCCAAACACTATTAGTACAAATCTTCTCAATGAATAAAAGAAAGTAGCTGAATATCTATCCTATTTTGTATATACAGATACAAAATGGTCCTTCATTTATTTCCCCTTTTTTTGTTTAGTTTCATCAGAGATGGGTGTTCTATTGCCATTTAAATATTTTAGGTGTGTGAATTCAGCAAAATATTCCAATATAGTCCAGTAGTCCATAATAGTAGTGGGTTATCCGTAGGACTGGCAATGTCAGAAGTTGTTGACTTGAGCCCTTTATAGCTCAGCACATTAATATGATTTTACTTTTCATACCTCATTTTTATACTTTTCTGCTGGATTGTTAAGATCAAGATAAACCAAGACTTATATAATAAGAAATGTAACTTTCATATCTGACAGTGTCAGTCAAATCCCCTCAGGACGACGCTCTACCCCTGCTCCACTTTTTGGCTACCATGAACTAAGAAGATTTGCTCTGCTGCACCATGATATCTATACTTGGAATTAAGGGACCCATGGACAGAAACTATAAGCAATTGAAATTTGCCCTCTAAGAGCCAGCCAGATAGCTCAATGGATTAAAGCACCTGCTTAGAAAGATGCAGGGACCCTGGTTCAGGACATGCCAGCCCTACCCCAGGGGCACACTGCGACAGCAAATGAGACTAGGTGTGCTGGAATGTGCTTCTAATCTGAGGGCTTGGGAGGCTGAAAACAGGAGGATCACTGATCTCTGATTTCTGTAGTGAGACCCTGTAGACCCCATACTAAAACAAAACAAAAAAAATGGCCCTTTAACTGCAACTGTTAGTCTTGTGACCAGGGATGAGAGGTAACTAATACAGAAATCATGACTTCATTATGGGTAATATGAAACTACAAAGGCTGAGGAAAATTTTAACCCTACATTTTGCTTGTCACATTTTTATTACTTCTTTATTTTAATAAATTTTTATCCCCTAAAAGTATGAATTAAAGTATTTGAGTGTCAGTTTCTCTGGCTAAAAGACTGAGATAATATTCACCTCCAGAAATGACTGGAGAATGAAATGTGTTTATGCATTAATGATCCTCTGTGATGATCCTCTATCAGTCTAAAATGATGTTATTAACAGTAAAGTTACGTGAAGTGATGTTGAATGTTGCCATTTGATCTTTGATCTTGAGCCATCTGCTTGAGATAATGAATTTTTCACTTTCCTACTCTAAATCCTTGGAGTCTTGATTTCTCATAGAGAAGATTGCAGCTGGAGGTTAGAGACTTCTATTTCCAGATTCAAAAGACCAATGCTTTAAAAGATTTAGGGCTGCTTCATTTAACTTGGCTATAAGATTAAGACCAAGCTTTCCTGAGTTGGTTCTCAGCCCTGACAACATCCCTGCCTTGGTGTCTCTCTTAATTTTGTCCTGCTGCTCTGTACTAATACTACGAGGTATTTAGCTGTGTTAATTAAAAATACAAGCCTAGCAAGATGCTTAAGAATGCTGCTGCCAAAGGCAGTCTCCAGTTTTAAACAGCCAAATTGATTTAAGGGCTTTTAACCAACTGCTCTAGGAATGCCACAGCCAACAGCTTGGTGTCATGGAGCAGCAAGTAGAGCTGGAAGGCCCAGTGGTTTGCAAGCTTCCGCCACAGGAAGGAGCCATGGGAAGGGTACTGAGAATGGAAGGTAATGTCGTCATCAGGACAGGGAGAAGGTGTCCTTGAGAAGACTCCTGAAAATAGAAGTAGGGGCTCGGAGCCAGATGTGGATTAGTCAGCAATGCCCAGAAGGGAACTTAAGCTGTACTGGAGGAGTAATAAGTAGATTGATGAATTCCATAGGCAGGCTAGGTATTGGAGATAACTGGGTGCCTGGAAGTGAGGATGCTTATTTATAGAAGTCAGGCTTGTAAGTTATTAGGAATGGAACAGAATATGGGAGTATGGTTTTTGGAGCTGGGGGAAATAACTCTTTTCAGAACTCAATAGCACATCCAGATAGCTCATCTAGAGTCCTCGGGTCCAGATGGCAGACCATAGTGAGAGGCCCAAACATGGGAAAGACAAATCCCGAGGCCATGGAGAGCAGATGGCAGGCCCGTGGTTCCAAATAGTGTCCTCAGGATGACACACAGTGAGTGGATGTCCAGGGAGCAGAACCTCGGCCCTCTCTCAAATGCCCTGCAGGGTAAGTGAAGCAAGCTGGCGGAGCCCTGGCAGAGCTGAATTAGATACAGGCATACTCTTACATGCTTGGCAATGTGAGACCTTTGTTTTTTTGTTTTGAAAATTGAAGTTGTAGTTCTATGTACTTTTGGAACACTTGAAGGCCTTACTCACAAATTTCTTCAAGTATAATTTTATCAGACATTGTGAGGCTCTTGAAGTACCTATGAAGTTTAATTAATCACTAGGCCTCAGCAGCAACTTTTAACAAGTAAATCTGTGATATAATACCCAAACATCTGTATTTTTAAGCATGATCAGTGATGTTGATAATAACTAAGATGCATGGCACTTATCCCTTTACAAAATAATGTAAAGAGAATGCAGTGTAGAGATTCCACTTTCAGAGTCCTAGCATCTGCTAGTGCCAGCTGTGGGGTTGGGGCAAGCAGATTAATCTTACCATCCTCAGTTCCTTCAAAAAAAAAATGGGAATGATGGAATTGACCTCACATGGCTTTCATAAGAAGCTTAGCAACTGAGATGAAAAGTGTTCCAAACCTCGTCTGCTGTGGCACATGGTAAGTAAATGCAGCTCTTCACTAATAAAGTGGTCTTTTCTTTGGGGCCCCCCAAAAAGAAAATATCCAGGTGAGATGCAAGTCATTAAGAAAGACAGACTCTAAGAGTGAAAATAAGACAGGTGGTCTCTGGGTGCTGGCTCTTACTTTACTATTCTTTTGAGTAAAAAATTTCGACTCCTAATTCTTAGTCTCTTCGTTAGTAAATTGGCTTCATAAGCAAGAGGTGAGGCCAAATCCAATGATTGTCTGATATTTTCATGCCCCAGGTTAACAATTGGATTTTTACATGTTTAAAGGTGTGTTTGTCTTATTAGGTAACAATCTACATATATCCTATGAAGCCTCAAATATTTAAGATGACTGAAAGAAAACTTTCTCTGATCCTTGCCCTAGAGAATTCCTCAAGCTTCGGTATGCACAGAAACACTTGGGGATTTCTCTAGAGTTTCAATTTGTATTTTATAGACCTGGCCCTGGCCCTGAGGCTACATGCTAACACAGTGCAGGCCAATGTTTCTGCTCCGTGCCCACATACCAGTGGTGCTGATGCTACTCATGGGGAAGTGGGCTTCTCTTGCATTGATAAAGATCATCACTTAATTGAAACTTGCAGCCAAGGCTGACAGCCACTTGATGACTTTGAACCATATAAGACTTAGCGTCTGGTCTCTAGAAATGTCATTCAAGAATTCTGGTAGGAATAAAGGGAAAAAACTTGCCAGCCCCACCCTCGGGGTACACTCACACAGCAACTGAGACTAGGTATGGTGGCATGTGTCTGTAATCCCAGCGCTTGGGAGGCTGAAAACAGGAGGATCACTATGAGACCATCTATGTAGTGAGACCCTGTAGACTCTGTATCCCCTGTAGTAAATGCATAAAATTAATTAATTAAAGTAATAAAAGAAAAAACTATGAAAGAGATCTGGATCTTAATGTTAAATGGAAACATTTCATTCTTAAATATTTATGGCCTCATTCCTTACTTTTTTAATATTGCCATCTTTAGTTTTCCACTTGCTCTTTTATTATCTTTATTTTTTAGCTACCTATTTATTTATGACATTCTTTCAGGACCGGTTTCCTTGTTGTCCTGGCCCTCCACATATTTCTTGCATTGGCCGACCACACAGAACTTGGACAACTTCTGATTCAGTAGAACAAAACAGTCATCTGGCCTATTTTGTTGGACTGAATTTGTATCCCTGACCCCAAGATGAAAGCATGGAATGATAATCTCTTAAGTGGAAGAACTAGAAAGTAAACCAAATGTCTATCTGATAATAGCAGGATTTTAAAAATGCTTTCTCCTATCATTTCTATCTTACTCTCCTTCTCTCTCCTCCTCTAGTCCTGTGAGGTTATGACATAACACAAAACTAATACAATTAGCATTTAAGAATATGAACCAATCTCTTACTATACCTCTAAAATCAATCAGATAAATGAAGATATTGATTTTGAAAATTAAAATTCACCTTCTGATTTGGTATTCAAGTGAAAAGCAATAAGGACATCTCTCTTTGATGCTTCATTTATTTCTCTGGAAAAGCTGTTCAGGAATAGCTGGCACTATTCCATGATAGCTATTGGGATAAGATCTTCCAGACTGCTAGCAATTTCACAGAATTGGAGCTATTTTAGGAATCTGTGACTTTAGGCATTTATTTTTTGACCCTTTGATTGTTCATGTTATGACCAACATGAAATATAATGTCACCAGCCTGAAGACGTTGGAACTAGTGACAAACAGCTGGCAAACAGAGCCATCACCTTTCACTCTGGTGCCGGAGAAAACACACACTGCAATGGAAGTGACCCTTTCAGAGTGTAACGGGAGATGCCAGAGTGCTAGCAATAAGAAAAAGACAATTCAATTTGAGCTCCAAACCTCGAGGCCATGATTAACCCAACCACTATCAGCTGCATGGATCCAGCCACTGTGTTGAAGAAGCAAATCCATCAACTGTGCAAGCCTCCCAGTGCTAGCTTTTAATTTACGGTCAACAAACACTTTCTTTCACTTCCTTCAGCTCCCCTCTGTAATACCTATTAAGTCACCTACACCACAAACCAAGCAGAAATCCCAACAAAAGCTATCATTGGCTGTCATAGACAAAAATGAAGATTTGCACCCACTGAGTGAGAGTCATTGTCCATAAGACGACAACTCATTCTGGCTCAAGTAGAGTATGATCAAAGGAATTTCCAAAGAATCTTTGTGTTGTTAGTATTGCATTAGAATGACTGTATTGTCCAAAAAATTATGGCATGATATACCATGAACATAAATTGACATACACCTTACAAACTAAAAAGGGAAAGTAAAATAGTGAATTCATCACAAACTGCTTGAAATATTTGAGCTTAGAGATTTTTTGTTTTGGGAAAGAAAACAAAACATGATAGTTTTGCTAGTTTCTTGTTAGAGTAGTGTAAGTTCTGTCTAACATTAGATAGAATTAATGTTTTAGTCGCTGCTTTGCTTTTCATTTTTAGTCCTGATAATCAGGATTCTGCCAAAAAATACTTTGAATAACTCCTAAATCCATTTTATTGCTAGGTAGAAGTCATTGATCATGTTGTAGTAAGTTTGTGAAACATGTGAGGCCAGGCGTGTTGCTGGATTTAAAATTAAGATCTGCTTTTCATGGACCCTAAGGGATCAGACAGGTCATGTGTGTTTTTCTAGGTACAATAGGCAGGATTAAAATATAGATGGGGAAAAAGAATCCACCTATTATTAAAAATTCTGGTCATTGAAGATGCATGCTTGTTGAGAACTTTTATACTTGATCTTTGTGAACTTGGACGTAATATATACTTCACTGCATCACTTTGGTACATAAGTGGAATTCATGTTTTTTGGCTTGAAAGGCACACCCACTTTCAACAATTTTCATTCCATGTATTACATACATTTATCGGGCTCTGCTTGCCTCTGACAGCACAGAACAGAGGGCATAGAACAGAGGACACCTGGAGGGCCTGGCCAGTGTCCATGGAGGAGCTGCCTCTTGCCCACTCTTAAAGTCCACTGTCCTCTGAGGCCAGCCACACTGAGAGCTCTGGTCAGCAGGATGGGGCTGGACAGGAAGCCACTGCAGCATCAGAGGCAGAGCTTGACGCTGGCTGCTAGGAAGGCAGCTCAATACCAGACTTGATTGCGGCAAGGCAAATCAGGTTCTTCTTGTGCCAAAGAATATGAGCTTTACCTTTAATCATTTTATGTCTCATGTTTTATATCTACAAAAATATAGAATAAACAATAATGCCTTTCTCCGAGAAAATTAATTGGGTTAATTCCAGCTAAGTAAGTACAACTCTTGGGAAGTGTATTGCCTAAGTAAGTGTTCATGATCACTTTTTAGTGATACATCAGAGTATCACAAAACAAGTTCCCAGTAAATGGTAGTTATCAACTTTTTTATGATTACTTCTTTCTCTTGAATAAATCAAAAGTATTGAATAAGCCAGACCTGATGCTTCAAGTGGTGGATTAGCCAATGGCCAACTTGTTATACCCAGATAAGCTGAATCAGTATAGTGCTGGGTGTGGAAGGCGCCCCTGAGGATTGCTGCCAACAGCATAAAAAGAGAGTTGGTGAGGAAGATGGTGTGCTTTTGACTTTCCTAGAGAGGCTTGCCATGCTGGTTTTCTTGATATGAACTTGGCTGTTCTCATCAATGGAGGAGCTTGGGGCCTCACTGTGGCTGAGGATGGCTACAGTTCTTTCCAGGGGAGCTCCAGTTCTTTGAACGTTGCCTCCAGCTCCCATGCCAATCCTCAGGCTGTGGGCACAGATCCTTCATCCCCCTGACACAGACTTTCAGTTTCCATCACTGACCTTTGGGCCTTCCCAGCGCATATCACTGATACAGACTTGCATGAGACATCATCCTGATCTCAGGCCTCCAACTGGATTGGTGGAGGATGCTGCTGTGGGCTCTAGGTACTCAGCTGGACTCGTGCAGGATATTGCCATAGAATCTGGGCCCTTGGATGGACTTTTTTGTGTCTCTAGTGTGTTGATAGATCTCTACACTTTTCTACCTTTGACTCTTTGGGTGGATATTATAAAACAATTCTATAAATTATGGGTGCTTTGTTAAATACATCCTCTTCCCTTGCAAATCCTGACCACAACACTTGAATTGCTATGTAATCAACTGTAATTTGTCTTAAGTCATGGAATTAATTCTTAATTAATTGGAACAAAAAGTTATGGAAATAATTCCTAAGTATTTGGCTTAATTTAGGTGTCTCATTCTTTGTAGCTCCAGGCTGCTCCTTCAAATTTTCCTCTACCCACACTCAGGTATTTGGTTAAAAGTGTCAGTGAGGAGTGGCAGCTCCTTTGTCTTTGTGAAGGCTTGGTAGGTAAAGAGAGCCAGTGCAGCTCAGAAGCGCTGCTGGAGAGACACTTCTTGTGGTGAACCCATGTCTAAAGAGGTGTAGCAGGAAGCTTGTCCCAGCTCTCCCAGTCACTGAAAGTGTTTTGAGAAGGGAGGAGCCAAAGCCAACTGTCATGTGACACTTTCACAGAGAGTGCAGATGAAGCAGCATAATGGACACATTCTGAAAATAATAATCATGATATCATGCCTAAATTGAGACCCATCTGTTCATTGCAGGATCAAACTTAGTGAGGTAGTTAGAAGTGACCAATGTATCACAGAAGCTTCCACTTGTGTCTCCCACTGCTGTTCTATAAAAGCAGGATTCTGCCAGCAGGTTGGACAGCTGAGGAAGCTGCCCAACACACTGGTACCAGCACAGCAATGAGCAGAGCAATCTCTGGAGGATCCAAGGACCATCCAGACAAGGATGCAGAAGTCATTGGAAAACATTTTGATCAAGAGAACAAAGTCACAGGTCTTAGGACCTTGGTTCACAATACTGTCAGGTTATTCTGATTTTACATTTGAACTTCATTCTACAAAGGAATTGCAAAGACGTTGGACATGTGAGTGTGAGATATTTTCTTGCATTCTGGAGAGGAAGAGATATAAACATGATCCAACCATGAAAGGCAATGTCAATGTGCGTTGGAGAATATTTGAAATAAGGCTTCCTGGTTTTGTATATGCTTTGGGAAGAATGCTACTTATGTACTCTTAATCCTCAAGTACTTATTCATGAAAGGGAGGAGCAGTAGGTTTCTGAACGATGTTAAGAAGGTTTCTAGACTAAACTTTCTTAGAAATTCTGTATCTGAAAGCCATCAATTCACTTAACATTTCATATGACTGTTGTTACATGGACTCTCATGAAAATTAAGAATGTTAACATTGTTCGGTGATTCAGAATATTTGTCTTGCTTTTCAGATATTCCCAGGAGTGCTGAGCGAGGAAAATTTGCTGCTTTTTGGCAACGTTCCAGAAAGCTAATTACCCAGGAGAGGATTTATGAAAGCCTGCAGAGATTGTTGTTCTGCAGATATTTTTGCAAAGGAGAGCATGCTGGTGGTGGGTTTTCTTTTTTTCTTAAATATATGTGTCTTCATGCATGGTACTCCTTTGGCTGAGGCTGGGTCTCACTCTTAGCCTTAGCTTTTCTTGAAAATGTTTAATTTTTTTTCTTTTAAACTCAGAATCATTGTCACTTCCACACAGAATAGACCAGTGCCTTTATGTTGCTAATGTATGCAATCATGGCATTATGAATATTTCACTACACTGTTATTTAAGGGTCTAGTTCTTTCTCGCAGATTAAGGACTCCACCCTAATGGGGATAATGTCCCATTGTCTTTGTATTTACAATACTTGGAATAATTCCTGAAAGTTGGATTTCATTAAAAATATTTAAGAAAAGAAGCAGGAGTGGAAGGAAGATAGAAAGGAAGAGAAGGAGGGTGAGAAGGCAGAGGAAGGTGGTATAGTGGTAAAGTGGATAGTTCTGAGATGAAAATTCCATGAGGAGGACAGAGGAGCGTAGGACTTAGGATCAGAGAATGCAGGCTTTCACTCCTCTTGTTCAACTCATTATATGTGACCCTGGAAAAAGGCTAAACCTTAGATAAGTATTTGAGTCAAAGTCTAGATTTAAGTAAAATAGCTCCTCAGAGATTTAACTATTGAATGCTGGTTGAATAAACTATGGGATTTTTAACATCTAAGTTCCAAACAAAATAAAACAAGGCACACTAATAAAAAAATAAAATAAGATAAAGTCTCCAAATTCAGAGTATCTGTGTATTGAGAAAATTTTCTATACATAATCCATTTATTTCTGTGCTACTAATGCATTAACAGTAGTAATATTTCGCATTGTCTGTCACACAGCTTATTTTATGCATTCCTCCTGACCACAATTTAACATTAAGGGTGAAACTTTCTTCTCGCATCCTGAGTCCATAAGAATGCATTGTCTCCACAAAAATCCATAAACTTCTAAGTAAAGCAGAAGCCCATATGTAAGCAATCAGTAACAAAAACAGAAAACTAATGAGAAGCATAGAAAATAGAATGGAAAAATTTCCTTCCCCGTACAGGAGAGAGTTCTCCTGGCTGTGCTCTAAGGACCAGCTCCAGAACCCAGGAAAACAACGACATTCTCAACACAGGCCTGTAGGTGGGAATTTCCCCAGGACTCTGATCAATCTGATGTACTTGCAAGAGAAGTGGCTCAGCTCTCCCCTTTACATCAAAGCATCAGTAGAACAGAGCAGAAAGCACGGTGCTTGGCGTAATCTGCTCTTTCCCAACTGTGTGTCCTCCTTTTCCAATCACATGCGCAGTTCCAGTCCAGTTTAGCCCACTTCTCATTTATGTCTTCAAGCCATATCCTGAGCTTCCTGCTCCATTTGGCTGTGTGTTCATTAATTTTACACTATATACTCATTTGACCTCTGTCTGTGTTTCCATATTCTTTTGTTCTTTCCCATCTTCAAGACTGAACTTGAGCTCCATAACCTGCATTGCTTCTTCCTGAACTTCTATCCCAAGTTGACATAAATGCCTAACAAGCAGTGCTATAGTGAATTCTTGCCCTTTAATGATTTTTCTCACAGTCTTCCACTTCTATTTATCTTGTCCTTCATGTTGTTTATCAATCTTATAAAAACCATCCAGCAGAAAAGTATCACCATGAGGTATAAAAAGTAAAGCCATATTAATATGCTGAGCTGTAAAGTCTCGAGTCAACAGCTTCTGACAATTGTCAGTTCTGCTGATAACCCACTACTGTTATGGATGACTGGACTATATTGGGCCATTTTGCTGAATGCAAGTACCTATAATCTTTATACTGGCTTCAAGTATGAAAATGTCCTTTAACACTTCTCCAAATAGAGTTTCTGTAACAGCAATGGAACATCCATCTCTGACAAAATAAAACAAAAAGGGGGATACAAATAAAGGACCATTTTGTAGTGAAAAATACATAAGTATATACAAAATAGTTAGTATACATATATAGCTACTTTCTCTTAGTTCAGTGAGAAGAAAGGTTTGTACTAATATTATTTAGACAAAATATCATGTATGCATCTTGTCCTCTGAATAATTAGTATGAAGACAATATGAAATGCATTAATTATTATAACTGTCCTTCTAACCTTTTTTGAAACTGTTTCATTGCTATTTTTTCTCATCAAAATGAATAAAAAAAGAAAAGAAAAGAAAAATGTACTAAGTTTCAACCTATGAGGAGGCATACATAAAAGGGAACAGTATTCCATGACTTTTCTTTGAAAGGTAACTTTCCATGCTTCACCAGAGGCACATGCCATATAAATCCATTGTAGAGACACTTTGTTATGGGAAAAACAATCTGTGAATTGGAGAAACATAGGTTCCAATCCATGTTTGCTTTGACCACTTTATTTGATATTTGACAATATTCATTTTATTGTTGAATTTTTAATCATATTTAAGAAAAATAATACCTACCAAGAAGCCCTTTTATTTAAAAAAATCCATCTTCTTTATTGCAAAATAGAGAATAATGTCTACCTTTTGAGTTTAGTTGTAGAGATTTAATGGGGAAGATGTAACAAAATGTCAGAGTTGTACCAGGCATGTATTAGATGCTCAATACATCTGATTATTGTTGTGGTGGTGGTGGTGATGGTGGTTAACAATTGTATAATGTAACTGAAGCCCCTAATGTGCTACTTGGTGTGTGGTAAGTCCTCAATAAATATTTCTACTCACTGTTATACTCTTTGGGTGTTCTTTCCCTTCCAAAATTTGATAACTCCAGCGAGTTTTCACAATCAATATTGTAATCAAAGCTACAGTAAATCATCCCACATCATTTTCTCAGCAGGAAATTGGCTGATGTATTATTGACCTGCCTTAATGAGTGGAAAACTGCTATTACAACGCCAAAGAAAGATGATGCAGCGAATGAGGTCTGTTCATTGTTCTGGGGTATTGATGAAGTAACCGTCCACACCACACATCATCCCCATAACGGATATACAGCAGTAGGTAAAGTGACCGATTATCTTGTGTGGATTGAGTTTACACTGCAGTAGGGGAGAAAGACAGTAAATAAATAGCCTTGCAGGTAGCTCAATGGCATAAGTGCCTGCCTGCCAAGCACAAGGGCCTGAGTTCGATCCCTGATGCCAAAAATAAATAATCAGAAGAATTGAGATTCTGTATATTGACAAATATTAAGGAAAAAACCAACCCTCTGTAATGTTATGAGAGAGGCTGGGGTAAAATAAACATAGTGTTCTATAGTGTTTATAGAATGCCTTTCTGGGAAGAAAACATCTGAACTGAGCCCTGA
>NW_004524735.1:3705123-3734258 GCF_000260255.1 Octodon degus | reverse complement strand
TATATTTTGTCAAAATCATTGATATATATATACAAAATCATTGTCTAGAAGGAAGGACAAACAGTGCCCAAATTTGAGGGAAGAAAAGAAGTCAGTTCACTCTATTGACATAATGATAAGATGACAAGAAAGAAGTAAAAAATGGTGATGGGCAGCCCTCCATGGATACATTGACCTGGACATTTTGGATCTAGCATTGAGTCCTGGCTGCAACTTTGCTCCAGGAAAGGAGAGACAATGAGCTGATCCACACTGTGCATTTTGTACCCTGGCAGTGCATGGTATGGCATCAAATGGCTCCTGTTAGGAGACGAACACTGGACTCTTCTCTCAACAGGAAATTGCTCCCCTTCTAGGACAGAATGCAGTAAATGCAGGTGGCCATATTCAGCAAGATTCCCCACCCAAAACCTTATTTTCAGAATGATATCAATAATCATTTTACTGTGATAGCCCTTAATATTGGGATCTGGTTCAGTGCTATTTTGACACCTAATTAAACTTTTTACTTTGATGTATCTCAGCAGAATTGTGTCAAGAGTATTCTCTACAATGATAATCTCCCAACTCAGAGGTTCGATAATTATGCATCCTTTTTTGACAGAAGTGAACAGTACTGCCATTTAAAAAGAGGAGGCAATAAGCAAGGAGTAGAAAAGCAACTTATTTTCCTAATGTTAAGCATTTATGCTTGAAATAGATACCAAGTACCTGTGTGCTGATGTTGTGCTAATAAATGGATTGGAATTATCCAATGCTACATTTTATTAAGTGACTCTTACAAAGTCATGATGCAATTAGTTTTCCATTTAAAATAGAGAGAGCTTTTTCAGCAATAGGGTCTAAAAAAACCTGGTGCAAATTGGCACTGTTTTAACATTTAGTGAGCTGTTACGACGTGTATAAAGAATTAAGTTCACACAGAACTTTATTTTTAGATATATTTAGTATTGTCAAAATGCTTAATTAGTATGTTTAAAGCATATAATTGCTGCATTGCTTGTGGGGAGTTGGTGCACGGAGATAAAATATTGGAATTCCTTTTTCATTCCTTTTTTTCCTCTCTCCCCTGCTTGCATCTCTTGGTCGCCTTTGCATTTGTGAAAGACTTATCTCCCCAGCTTCTATTATCTACCTTCTCTTACTCATTATTCAGACAATGAGTTTTTTCATATAAGATAAATCAGGTCAAAAAGAGCTCTGGTCCACAGGTATTCTGACCTTGTGCCTCAGATTGACTGCACTCAATGTTATGGTCTCAGGCTGTATCCATCTTCTTAGAAGTTTATCCATGAATACAGCAAAGTAGTTCTTCAAACAGAAGTTGCTGATATCGTGCTGTGTGTGAGGTACATCTTCAGAGACTCTAATAAATGAAGAGTTCGCTCTAGTACCTTCTTTATATGGGAGTGTCAAAGGGTCTAAGACTTAAGATGTCAAGCTGGAGAATATAAAATGATGGACAAGAAAGTGATTTCTTGTAAGAGATGTCCAAGAAGGATATAGAGTCCAGATTCATGCATTTTCATAGAAAGATATTTGGAGAGAACATTACTTGGAAAAGTATGTGGTTATGAATCTAAGAATAGAGGTAAGAAAGTACAAAACTGAAGCAACATGAATTAGATAGGACTCTGTTGAAAACTTTGTGTTAAATGAGTGTAGAAAAGAAGGTCGGGTGGAACTATGAAGCTGTTAGGTGATCAGAGTGGTAGTCATGCAGCAGGCCTCTTAGGGGACAGCCCCAGGCCAGGGCAATAGTCTGACAAATCTTTCCATCTTCCTTCTTCCTTCCCTCCCTCCTCCCTCCCTTTCTTCATGCCTGCCTGCCTGCCTGTCTTCCATCCTTTTCATTTTTGTTTCATTCAGTTAATACAAACTCATTGTACATGGTTTTCAGTAATATAAAAATAAAAATCATCCTTTGTAGTCATGGGCTTATTAAGATTATATTCTAGTGAGAAAGATAGAAAAAAATCATTAAATAAATAAATTTATAGCACTAAAATTATGATAAGCATTATTAAAGGCTAAAGGAGTGAAATTAAGAACTTTACCTGTTTCAGAAAAAGTAATATAGCCAGGTTTTCTGAAGATGTGATGTTTAAGTCAAGTGTTTTTTGTTTTTTTTTTAAATAAGGGGACACATTACTTTCAAAGAGGAGAGGAGCATCCCATAATGAGACAGTATCCTGTGCATGGACCTCCGAAGGCCCATTCAGTCTGTTGGGAGACAGCAAAGAATAGCTGGAAAATAGTTAGCAGTGAGGAAACAAGGAAGTGGGGGCTGGCTCATGGAGTACTTCACAAAGGTTTTATAGGTAGAGGGAAAGCAAACATTGGTGAATGGGAATATTGATCCTTCCTGCTGCCAGGAGACTAGCTTGGGGGAGTGGGAGGGCAGTAAGGTACAGAAATAAGGCAAAAGATGAATCCAAGCAAGAGATAGTGTGCACTGTGACTATGACTAGTGAGGGGCCACCATGGAAGCAACGGTGAGGCAGGGAAATGAAGGGTTTGCAGACCTGGCACTGAAGTGAATGAGAGATGGATTGATCGGGAGAAAGAAGAAACAGGAAGAACAACTGGTTTTGCAGATTAGAATACTGATACCTTGGGCCAGCTTGCCTATTTGGTTTTCATTGGTTTGAACCATACACATATTCTATGACTCAGGAATCCTATTCTGACGTTTTACCAAAAATGAAATGGAAACCTATATTTATACAAACTCTCTATATAAATGTGCATAACAACCTTATTTTTAATCATTGAAACAGGAACCTATCCAAGTGTCCAACTAGGGAATGCATAAAGAAACTATTGATTTGTGTATAAAACTATTCAGAAATAAAAGAAAATGAGCAGATGAGCATAACCGTACAGATAAATCTCAAGTGCACTATGCTATGTGAAATATTGGTCTCTAAAGGCTGTGCCCTGTATGGTTACATTTGCATGCCATTCTGGAAAGGGTAACATGACAGGAATGAGGAAGAGATTCGTGGCAAGAACTAAGGCTGGAGGGAGTTTTCTGTACTGTAGGAGATTTTACTGGGGGAAAGAGATGCCAGAGGTAATGAAATTATTAGTTGCATGAGTTTTTAAAAGATGCATAGCCATTTAGTTATCACTGCATTTTTTAAAAACTCATGGAACTGGGGCCAGGAGATGGCTCAGTGGAATAAGCACTTCCCTGGCAAGCGCGAGGGCCTGAGTTCAATCCCTGGTTCCACAAAAACACAAAACAAAACAAAACAAACAAAAAAACCCTCTTGTAACTTTGCCTCTTTAAAAAATTGGTGACTGCATGTAAATGTTACAGTAATTAAATATGATTCTGCTAAAAATAAAATAAAACACTGTACACACATCCTATTCACACTGCACTGATGGAGAAGCTCAGAATCTCATCCATGCAGCTTCCTCTCCTGATCCCAGCACATGGAAGACAGTTTCTTTTCTTTTTTTCTTCATTGTATTTGGCTGTTACAGGCCTCACTATGCAGCTCAGACTTATAGTGATCCTCCTGCTTTCAGCCTCCACAACACTGGGATTACAAGCGTGCACCAGCACACCTGGTCTCCGTGGCCAGCTCAACCCTCCCTGGGAAGGGGGCTGGTGTGGCGTGTGGCACTCGGAATTGAACTACAGTCCCTGCACTTGCCTAATCAGGCACTTAGTCTGCTAAGCTATCTCACTAGACCCTGCAAGACAGTTTCATTAGTGAGTTTATAACATCAATGCCCATGTATACAAATGCACGTGCCCGCACATCTTTGTATAGCAGTGCCTATGACATTGGACTCAATTCATTTCAAATTTGGATTCAAACACCACTAAGTTTGAGAACTGAAAATATTTTTCCCACAGGAAGTAATGAAAAATCAAGTAATTTATTCTGAGGCCCAAGTATTACACTTATAAATTCATTTATTTGAGACTTTAGTAAATTTCACAATTTTTTCTTTAATTTTATCATGGTTCTTATAATTTTCCATAGGTGGTATCACTGTTTCTGGAGCCATGGTTATGATATTTTACTTAAATAAAACACACACATACTCTCTCTCTCTCTCTCTCTCTCTCTCTCTCTCTCTCTCTCTCAATGACAAATGTTTTAATGTACTAACATAAGAATTATGTTTTCTGGGTGACTGCAGGGCTTGTACTAAACTGTCTCCCCTTTGAGACCACAGTGGGACTAGATGTCCAACTCACTGTCTGTTTCTGCAAAATTTTACAAATTGAATTTCAGTCCAATTCTCTGGGAAAGTTATGAACACCAAGCAGGTTTCTTTAAAATTTGCTTTTTAAGAAGTGCAAAGTTTAAGTTTGGAGATGAATAGATGGATAGGTAGACAGACAGACAGACAGACAGACAGACAGACAGACAGACAGACAGATAGATATAAATGTAGATATAGAAGGAAACAGAGAGAGGGAGAGAGAGATTATATAATCCTATTCAAGGATAGGTGCAAACAATGATTCCTCATTTGAATCTAAGCCTTTTATGTGCAGGAAATCGTTTTAATCATTTTTTGTTTTGATTGTCTTTATACAGTGTAAAAATATTTCCTAGAACATTGCTTAGATTATATATAATGAGATATGTTTCTCATCTTAGCTTAGATGTATCTAGTTTCAAATGATATATTGAAATTAGAAATACACTTGTCTGAAATACTAGCGTAAACAAACAATAGAGTAAATGAGATATCTAGAAAATCTCATTATTTTCATCTCTGCATACAGATGACTAAAACAGTTTAGTATTTTAGGTTTGTGATCACATATACAAGAAATGGTGTCTAGACATTTGTTCTATTAACTTTGGGAAAAGAACATCTATAAAAAAAATGCCTTATGGAGCCATAGAGCCCTTAATCTTAATCATAAGATTTAAGATTAAATCTTATTTCAAGATGCATTGGTGCCAAACGATCTGGGTATCTCTATCCACTCCTAAAGGAACTTGCTATGAAAATATAGCTTTTATCATTATTTGATCTAGAAAAGTTACCATATTCAAGGGATATCATGACTTTATGAAAATACACAATTACAGCTTAGTGCATGCATTAAAGTACTGATTGGTTAGAGCTGTCATTTCAGACAAAATAGACAGGCTAGGCAAGCATAATTAAGCAGATACTGGGGTTTATCAAATTCATTATAAGCAGTGGATGCAAGAAAGGGCAGTGGAGAAGAGCCTTGTGCTAAGTCAGGAAATAGGAGGGACTCACGCTTTGTTAATGAAGGCTCAGGGAGACACCGTGACACAGACATGCAGAAAGATGACTGTGCTGTGTCAGGCCAAGACTAGCTGTAGGTAGCTCCTTGACGTTGGACAGTGTTGCTAGTGCGATATTTATATTACAGCTGGGAAAACCTAATGCACAGAAATGAGTGTGGCAATAATTTTAAAAATCTGAGTTTGAAGTCTGGAAATTCCAAATGATTTTAAACAGCTATGGTTCGCAGATTTGTGAATGTCTCTTAGATTGAGATTCTCTTCATATCTGTGATCTCCAACACAACACATAACAAAAAACCTACCTATGAAAAGTCTGACCAAAAAAAAAAAAAAAAAAAGGACAAATGTATAAGTGCAATTCAGCAGTTCTGAGCATTTCTAATTATATATTATGGTACTAATTAAGGAACACTGATAGAGATAATCATTATAGGACAATAATAAGAAAAGTAAATCAAATAAATGGCTTAGAGATTTAGGGAAGGAAAATTATCTAATTTCCCATAAAGTTATAAATGGAATTGTATTTTGAGTTGTAGAGGCAGCACTTCTAATCCTTGAATGTTTGCTACTGAAGAGTCTATCTCAGTTTTACGAATTTATTTTGAGAAACTATGATATGATAATTTAAAATAAGAAACCAATACTTTTTATCTGTTTAATCTTTATTTTATTTTTTAAATAATTTTATTGAGAAACAAATATCAATGAGACTTAAAGAAGTAGAGCATGTTGCTTAGGATAATATAAAGCCAGATGACCACAATGGATATTAACTTATAGTTGAAGAAGCATAATTCAGAACACACCTAGAAAGTCATATTAACTAGGAATTATTTCTCCAAGTTCTCTGAATAAATGAAAATTCTAATTTTAAAGTATAGTTTTGATAGGTGAAATTCCAAGTAATTTGAAAAAGCTGTTAAAATCAAGAATTAGTATGATTTATACTAGTTAATATAATACTAGAATATTACCTAGTATTGTATTTTTAGGGAAGGGTCTACAGGGTGTTCAGGGTCTCACTAGTAGATTGGACTCATAGCGATCCAACTGTTTACAGCCTCCCAAGAGTGGGGATTACAGGCAGGCGCCACCACGCTCAGTCTCAATTGCCATCTCAGCACACCCCGGGGGCGGGGCCAGCACGGCAGAGCCCGAGGATTGAACCCCCCAGCCTCTTGGCCTGCTTGCAAGAACTAGCCAACATTGAAGCTTGTTATAGTCTGAACTTTGAGATACACACAGATAATTGAAAAACACAATGAATGTTTAAATTTGTAAAAATTTACTAATGTAGAACACACATTGCCAATAATTCCCCTCAGAATAGTCTCACTCACTTGGACCACACTTAACAAAGCCTTTCTGCCACTTTCTGGTGCAATTCTGGGAAACCTCTGATGATCAGCCTCACTAGATGTGATTAACAACTACGGTGGTTGCTATTACCCAGCGTCACTCAGAGAAAAGCAAGATTCAGAAAACTTTATGGTGCATCCTTGTCACCTTATTCACAGATTCTGTCACTGAGACTTGTGGTTCTTCCATGAAGGCAAAATGACCTGAAAGATCAATGATTTGAATGCATTCAGGGCATGAGAGAAGCCACAAAGCACAACTGCACACACACTATTTTTTAATGTAGCTCGTGTATTTCCAAAGTCATGCTGAAAAAAAAAAAACAAAAAACAGGAAGGAAGGGCAGGAAGGAAAGAAGGAAGTAAGGAGAAAAGAAAGGAAAGGAAGGAAGATGCAGACATAGGCCAATACAAACAAAGGCTGATTCTAAATTGTCTCCATGTCTCTGAGTCGGGTATACTATAAGATGGGTCAGGACTTACTTGGCCAGCTGGTGCTTATAAAACAAGACCTAAATTCTCTGATCATTGTTCTATGCCACAAAATCCAGCTAGACAACACTGTGAGCTTATCTTAGTAGCAATCCTGTGACCAATTCGTCCATTTTTAAAAATGTATTTTAGTACAGGGTCTACAGGATATATAGGGTCTCACTAGGTAGATCATACTCTAGTGATTCTCCTGTATTCAGCTTCCCAGGAGCTGGGATCACAGGCATGTGTCACCATGTCCACTCTCAATCACCATCTCAGCACACCATGGGGGTGGGGCCAGCATGGCAGGCCAGGGATCAAAACCCAGGGATTGAACCCCGGCCACTGCTCTCTGCCTAAACAGGTGCTTTAGTCTGCTGAACTATTTTGGCTGGGCCGTTGTCCATGATTTTGACACTTTCTTACAATGTTCTGATTCATAAAGACATGTTGACTCTGATTCACTAATTTCTTATCCCCGTTCCCTTTCATGGGATTTGTCTGTGACATGGACTTTGACTGATATCTTTATCAAGGCTGCTGGCAATGTAATACTGATAGATTAAGACATTGCAATCATTGCATAAAAGCAAGACATGTCACCTAACCTGCCTTCCTTGTTGATCTAACCGAGGCCTTGGCATCCAGGGTGAAACCAGGAGCTCTGGCCAGACTTCCACTTTCTTAAACTCCTTAGGGCCATCTGAGCTTACCCTTAGCACGTCCTTAAATGTAGCCCAGGGGGTATCTTTCTAGTAACTGAATCACCTACGCAACCACAAAGTCCCAAATGATTGAGCACCTGAAGACTTGACCTATCTGTGTACTTTGCTTTATTAGGAAATAATTCTACAAATGTAGATGCTTTACCCATTCAAACAGTTCCAGAAAACATTTCTCTCAGCATCCTTTCAGGTCATTGTAGCCACAAATTCTCAAAGTGTGAGGTTGTGTGCATAGCGTAATCTCAGGGGATGATTCTTAGAAAACAAACAACCAAAGAAAGAGGATCTTAAGACACACTAAGTTAGAAAAATGCTATGTCTTGTAGATTCCATGTATCACTTTGAAAATCATCAATACATCTTAGGTTAATGTGAAATTCTACAGCAGAAAATCTTGAATTTTAATCATCCCAGTATTTGTTAAATTATATTAGCAATGGCAACTCCTTACCCTGAGACTACCTATCATTTTCATTCTGAATAGAATTGTGAACATATATGTTTTGGAAAAATACTGTCATTGTGTTTATTAATTGTAATTATAATTAACATTTAAGTCACTATGATTATAATTAACATTTAAGTCACTATGATACAGGGAGAAAAACTGATCTCTCGGGTGGGTGACCTCTAAACAATACAGGGAACCTCCAAATGACATAGGGAAAAATGGTTTCTTGACCTGACCTGCATGAATTCATGTTCTCTAAAACCAAAGAATGAATTTTAGGAGCGAATGGAGTTTATAAGCAGAATATATTTATTGAGGGGAAAGAAAAGTTCCTATCCGAGAAAGGGACAGAAGGGGGGCCTGAGTGGGTTGTTCCCCCTGGAAGTTGTCTCTTCCAGGGACTTTTATAAAGGAAAACCATGTGGTGAGGTGGGTCTAAGGTGGTGGAAAAGACATGGAAACTCACATAGGTGGGCATGAGGTGGGGCAAAACTATGGTCAACCAACAAGATTACAAGCACCATTGCTTAGGTAAAATTGATTAAATCCAGTATCAAATGGGAAATCGAGTCAAGTAGCAAGCAGGCATGAATATGGGACAGGGTCTCTTCCTGTTGGGGGTTGGACTAGTGATTCATTTGGGCTCTTTCAAGGTAATTGATACCTATTTAGAATACCAATCCCCAATGCCCATCCCTAGGGAAGTATGTAGCTGTGTTTCCTCTTTTTGTCTTGGTCTTGAGATGGGGGCCATATGGGAGTGTCTGTCTCTTCCAAATTGCAAAGTCACCATGTCTTCCATCTTTCTCTTTGATGGCCTGACCCTGTCTAAGTGCCTATATTTCTATCTAATTTGACTGCCTGCAACAACTATAGAATACATGGCACCATTCACCACTACTTCCTACTCTCCTTGTCCTAGGTCCACGGGGAGATTTTATTTCTCCTTCCCCATTAAATTAGGCATGGGCAGATGACTGCTAAAATTAGCAAAATGTGAGCAGAACTATGTCATTTTAGGCAGAAATTTAACTCCAGAGTAAGTCTACCCAGTGTGCTCTCAACCATGCTATAATGTCCTTATGATTCTTATACTGTGAATGACAAAACTAATTTCCTGAGGTTGAGACAAGATTCTAACTTGTGTGACTTCAAGGTCCATGTTTTTTCTAAAGTATCTTTCTGCCTGCAGTTGGTACCTGCATTCTCTAAGAAAATGTTAACTTCTTAAAGTTACACCCATCAGGTTTCAGAATGAATGTTATTCCTTTAAAAGATCCATTTATTATCCATTATTCATGTGCAGTTCAGGGCACTGCTCCACCTGAAGTTATGGCTTCATTAGTGCAAATGGCTTAGCTGAAAGCTAACATAGCTTACTTCCCAGCAAAAAGTAGGTATTTATGTATTTTTCTTCCATTTAATGCTAAGATGGTAAAATGCACTATTTGACTCTATTACTGAACTATGAAAACTATGCTAATTAAATCATGTTAATTGAGGACAGCAGGATGGCTTCTAAATTTCTCTTCAGAACATTAGACAAATCATCAAATATGGGTTACTGTTCTCCTTCTACCTCTAATTTTCTTTAGTATTTGGAAAGTCAATTTTTTTTCTGCATTTTAGGGAAGGGTTTACAGGGTGTTTAGGGTCATCTCACTATTAGAACAGACTCATAGTGATCTGCCTGTTTACAGCCTCCCAAGAGCTGGGATTACAGGCACGCACCATCAGGCCCAGTCTCAATCGCTGTCTCAATGTGCCCTGGGGGTGGGGTCAGCACAGCAAGCCCTGGGGAGGAAAGTCAAATTCTTGAAGCTGTAATTGCTTCAATTGTTAGGTATCATAAGTGTAATGATATCTGCGCCACAAGCCATGTGAGTTGTTTTTGTTTATATGCTCATTAAAATTAACCGATGCCATATAAATTAAAACACACACAGCCACTGTGCACCAAAGGACACTATAAATGTTTGTTGTTATTGTAATTTCTCTTTTGAATCAGGTTTTCTTTGTACTATTTTAGTTCAAACTATGATAAATATATTCATTCTTCTCAATATACTGACCAAAAGGTGAAAATTGCCTATCATTTCAGTATTTTAAGTCTCAATATTAGATAAACAATTAGTTATCTGTATCCATACTGAAGGCACCAAATCTTATCTAACCTGGAAGATAAAGTAATAGTCACTTTTGGGCTGGCCAAATGGTTTAGTGGATTAAACCACCTGCAGGCAAGTGCAGGGGCAGGGGGTTCGATCCCCAGGACTGCCATGCCAGCCCTGCCCCTGGGGCGCGCTGAGACAGCAACTGAGACCTGGCGTGGTGGCACAAGCCTGTAATCCCAGCTCTCGGGAGGCTGTAAACAGGCAGATCACTATGAGTGTGATCTACTAGTGAGACCCTGCACACCCTGTAGACCCTTCCCTAAAATACAGAAAATTAAAAAATTTAAAAAAAAAAGTATTAGTCCCTTTTGTGCCTCACTCATAGTAAGTGAGCACTGGAGAAATTTGTGCAACCAAAGAGAAAGAAGAGATAATGAACACCTGAACATATTTCAAAAAAAGCAAACAGATGGATGTTGAGACAGAAGAAATGCTAGAAGAAAAGGCAGATGTAGCTTGGCCTGCATGATAGGTTTAGAGAGTGACATATGAAGATAGTAAAAGAAGATAATGATGCGGGCAGTGTATATACAGTGATCAATGCAGGCTCTTCTCAGGAGGAACCATCTGAATAATGAGCCAAAGAATACTAATTGCTTATCCCAGTGTCAGTAATAGAATGCTTGGTGCACAAGGAGTGCCAAGATAAAGTAGCACATTCCTTGTATTCTCCCAAAGCTGAGTATATTCAGTACCATAAAATAAGTGCCTTGTGGTGCTACTGAAGGCTTTCTGTAAAGGGAGGGTGTGGTGGTGCATGTCTATAATTTTAGCACTTGAGTCGCTGAGGTAGAAGGATCTCTGTGAATTTCAGGCCAGCCTGGACTATCAAGTGCACTCAAGACCAGCCTTAACTACATAGTGAGACTGTTGTAGGCAGATGAATTAGATAGAAATATGATAGGCAGTCATACAGGGCTGGGCCCTCGAGGAAACAATATGGAAGACAAGAGGACCTTGCAACTTGGGAAGAGACAGACACTCCTGATGCTGTGGGTCAGATCTCAAGACAAAAGTATAGACAAATACAGCCTCATACTTCCTTAGGGATGGGCCTCAGAGATTGATATTATAAATGTTAGGCTTTTTTGGTGATGCAGTGAAGAGAGGGAAGGTGAAAGAGGCCTTTATTGAGTCCAAAAGACAGGGAGAAATTACAAGGGAAGAGGTGGGGGATTTTCTGACCCAAAACAAAGGAAGCTGAGACATTCATGCACTTTTGCTAAGGGTGTAGCTGGAGGGGCAGGTTCAACCACAAGTACTGAGCCGACTGGGGTCTCTCCTGTGTGCACAGGAAAGGTGAGAGGAAATTGCATCCAGGACTGGGTTGTGGGAGGAGGAGGAAATAGTCATTGGGAAGATAAGATGTTGTTTCATGGGCTTTGGTCGTATTAGATGACCACCATAATAATTTAGCAATTCACATTAGGGCCAGAACTAAATAGGTATCAGTCACCTAGAAAAGGAAGAAAGAGTCACTGACTCGAACCTCAACTGCAAGAGCCCCTGTTCTGTATTCATGCCCATACTTCCCCATTTGATCCCAATTTAATCAATTTTACCTGAGCAATTGTGCTTTTAACCTTATTGGTTGATCGTAGTATTATCCTACTCACGTATGAGTCCTCATGTTTTCTATCTTAGACCCACCATACCTCATGCTTTTACTTCATAAAAATTTCCTAAAAATGGCAGGTTCCTGGGCAACCCACTCAATTCCCCTTCTGTCCTCTCAGACAATAGTATTCTTTCTCCCAATAAATATATTCTGCTCTTAATCACTATTATTAAAATTCATTCTTTGGTTTTAAAGAACACAAACTTGTCCCAGGTATCTTTCAGGTTGGGAGTTTCATTCCCCTATATCAAGACCTTGTCTCAAAAATTTAAGAAAGGAGCAGCATGGGATCCTATTGTTCTTTCCTCCATTCCATTGCCTAGTTTATGTTATGACTGTCTTTCATTAAACTTCATCTCCCCTAAAATCTTCTCTTCCTTTCAGCCTCCTACATAATTTTTGCCTCAAAGTCTTAAAACATGGTAATGCACTCATAGCATATTCTCATTCAATGACCCCTAGAAAGTTAGCAACCAGGAAGGATTCAAA
Organism: Octodon degus; assembly: GCF_000260255.1. Taxonomy (NCBI): domain Eukaryota; kingdom Metazoa; phylum Chordata; class Mammalia; order Rodentia; family Octodontidae; genus Octodon; species Octodon degus. The sequence continues at coordinate 3,721,705 of NW_004524735.1, read as the reverse complement.
GACTCAGTAAGATTCAAAAATGCTACGTTCTACAGTTTCCACTTTCCACTCCAGATCCCTTACTGCATGTTAGCTTATTGAAGCACAAAATCTTGAATTTTAGATATCAGCAAGGAGAAAAACTGTGTGGAATGTGTACAGTTTTGCATTAGAATAAGAGCACTGGCTTCCCTGCAAAGGCTCTGGGGAACAGAATTAAAGGAGGGTTACTTGCTAGGAAGTCCTAGAACTCCTCATAGGGTGACACAATGGTGGCTATGGAAGCTCTGAAGGGATTTTGAGACTATTTGGTGGAAAGGCCAAGCAGACTTGTGGAGAACTGAATGTGGGGAGTAGCACATGGGAATGCACTGTGTTGGGGATGACTCTCGTGTCCTCAACCTGTTGGCTGAATATTTTAGCGCCTTTTATTGGAAAGGCAAACATTAGTAGAGGTGTGACTCTTAGGGATGTGAGGAATGAAGTATCCAAAAGTCCTATTGCTCAGTCTGAGGCATCCAGTTGAAATCCAAGTGGAGGCATTGAGAGGGTATCTGTACATGTAAATCCAGAACCCTTGAGGTAAAATTGTAGAAGAAAGAAACTCCCAATCTGAAAGATATTAGGGACAAATTTGTGTTCTCTAAAACCAGAGAATGATAAACGATGTGACTGTCGATGCAGAGGTGTTACTCCCAAGACCCACTGGGCAGCTTCCAAGAAACCAAAGTCTTTAGGTTCCAGGGGAGACAAAGCTGAATCTTTTTTTTTTTTCTTATATAAAGTTATTTATTCAGAGCACAGAGAACATTGCCTGGCACAAAGAAAAATTGGTGCAGTAGTGAATCCCCTTAGTTCTTAGTTAAATTTTACAAAGATGTTGGTTACATTCTACTATATACAAAATTATGCTATGCTATCTAATTAATAAAACATATTGTTTAAGGAACGTAAGATACAAATGTAGTATATAGTTTTAAAATCCAATGTTCAATCCAACAAATTTAACTTTCAAGGTATATCAAGCAGGAATAATAACAGATTTTTTAAAGGTTTTGATTGTTATTTAATATACATAGTAGGTAGGCAGCCATTTAGAGAGGGACAGGACTGTGACTCAGAGTGATCAGACAGAAGATGAAGTGAAGTCTTGATGAATGGGAAGGTTGCGTAGGAAGTGGAGATCTTCCTAGTGTCATTGGCCACTTAGCTTCATAAGCTCTATTCCAGGCAAGGACCTAGATTCAATCCCCAGCATCACCACCACAAAAAAAAGTTTCCAGTGTTCAGCATGACCTAACAGCTGCCTCCCTTGCCAATCCTGGCTCCTGTCACACCCTCTTTGTTTCCCTTATCTGTTACAATGCGCCTGCAAAGCTGAATCTTAAAGGAATCCAACAAAAGGGCACCACCAGGAGTGGAGCCTGGACTTAGTTTGATTCAACACAGGAAACGTCTCCCAGCCTGGGCACAGATGGAACTGACAGATTCATAGTTTTTTCTTGATTCCATGGGTAGTGGCACATGGCCTTGCTTAGTTGGCAGAGTGATTTGTCTGGTTAATTCCTATAAGGAAGGAGACTCTGGCATGCCAACTTTACATGACCCCCAAGGGGTCAGTGTCCCCTAACTCCTTAGAGAGACAAGTGGTATTCAGCCACCCGAGATTGAGCAACAGCAGATTTGTGATGCCCTTTGATGTCCGGGACTGCATGCATGGTACACTGACTGGTTCAGCATGTACCTACCCTACACTAGCAGGTGCAAGTAACACATTGAACCCTATACATGGCAGGGATCAAAGATTGTAATTATTCCCCATGAATGAGGTATTCCCAGTAAGTGCTGGTCATAAGCTTGCGTTAATTAAGCCCCTTCCTTTTGTACACACTGTCTATAGCTCCTACCAATTGGATGGTTCAGTGAGGTCCTTGGATTGGCCCTTCTTGGTTGGCCCATATCCTTGGCAGAGTGCTGAGAAGGGTGAACTTGACTAGAGGAAGTAAAAATCTTTTTCTTTTTCTTTCTTTTTTTTTGTACTTAGAATAAGGTCTACAGGGTCTCACTACGCAGATCAGCCTTGTGGTGATTCTCCTGTTTTCAGCCTACCAAGATCTGGGAATACAGGTATGTGCCACCACACCCAGTCCTAATTGCTGTCTCAGTGCGCCCCCAGTGGGGCACACAAATGGGGAGGCAAGTCAGTAGCAAGCAGGCATAAATACAGAGCAGTGACTCTTCCTATAGGAAGGGTTAGTGACTCTTCCCAGCCTTTTCAAGGTAGTTGATGCCTATTTATAATATCAATGTCTGATGTCCATCCCTAGAGAGGTATGTCCTGCATTTGTTTAATCTTTTTGTTTTTTCTTAAAGTCTGGCCCACAGTGGAAGTGCCTGTCTCTCACAGTTGCAAGATATCTTGCCTTCCACACTGGCTGCCTTGGGGACCTAGCTGTGTCTGGCTGTTGATAATATTTCTATCTAACTCAGCTTCCTACTATAAAATGAGACCAGAAGTAAAAATCAAGGAGAAAATATATGAATGGAATTTAGGCTGGAAGCCAGAGAAAATCAATGAAGAAAGTAGAGTGAGACAGCTACAGGGGCTCAGACCCTGTGCAAGGTAACCTGTAGAGGCCAGGCAGGGGGAGTAAGTCAGCCAGGAAGTCTGAGAAGGAAATGTGAGGGGGTGGGAGGGCTCCCTGGAGACAAACAGCCATGACAAACACAGGGACGATGATGAAGCAAGTGCTGTGAGAAAGGGCATCAAGTACTCCTGAGGGTGGGAGACAGAAGAGAGCTCATCCTGTGTGGCAGGGTGAGGGGCACAACCCTGAGACAAGCTTTTCAGTGACACGGTAAGAATGAAAATCTCACAATGGGCAGGTGAGGAAGTATGTAAGATTTCTGTGAAGAGGAGTAAGAAAATCCCACTGAAGAATGAAGTTGAATAGTTAAAAAGGAAAGGTGTTTTTTCTTTCTTGTTTATTTTTTTTGATATGTGTACACACCTATGTGTGTGTTGACTGAGAGATATTTCAGCATGTCAGTAAGCCAACTGGTGTAGCCCTGTCAAGAGAGATAAATTGATAGTGCAAACAAAGACATCCTAGATCATGTTAGGAGCCGGAACCTGAAAGTCTGAATAGGAGGGCTTCAGTTCTCTGAGGTCAGAGGTTATGCCAGCTATTATTAACCATTAAGTAACCTGAGGCTGGTGTGTGCTCATGATAAAGTAGGTGCTTAATGATTATGTCAAATAAATCAATGAACTGGAGAATGACATGTTCAATGGGCTTAGCCAGCGTATTTTATCATAAAATGTTTCAATTTGATTATTGTCTTCGCTGTTTAGAATATATTGATGCTCTGCAAAGCCTGCTTAATAAAATATGAGTGATCTCCTATATGCACAAGAGAAGCAGGTGGCTGTTTTCCAGTTCTTGCTCTGAGTTGTCGCTACACTTGTCTGTATCCTGTGTTCCGACTGCAGTGAACTAGTCACACGAGTCCATCATGGGTGTCCTGCTTTGGAGTTTTCACAGTCTACAGTCTCCACCCAGGCCAAACCTCTCTCTCTACACCACATTGCTTGCCCCAGGTCCAACTCACCCTTTAGTACACAGCTGAAGCCCTGTGAGAAATTTTAACTAATTGACTGTGATCTAAAGCTTCTTGGTGTTGCCAAAGCAACTGTGCAAACCTCCTACAAATGACTACTATATCATATAATATTCATGAACTTGTTTCATTATTAAAATGTTTTTAAATAAATATGCTCTTTGTCTCTGAATACCCAAGACTCAACTTAGTGCATTGCCTGAGAGCTATTAAGTGAATCAATAAAATCTATAACATCCTAAAGACAAATACATTTTTTAATCAAAGAAGAATATTTACTTGTGAAAAATCTTCATGATAGGAGCACACGTATATCGAAATGTTCCTTATGTTTTGTATTGTTCTTTGCTTTGAAAAGTCAGATACTTAATAATACATCATCTTAAAAGAGTTTGTAACAGAAATGAGTCAAGCTGTCTGAAATACTCACAGCTTCACCATAAGGTTGTGTAGGGACTGCAGATAGTAGTGTCCGCCTGACATCCTTCATCCTTTGTCAAACATTTTTATTCACTACAACAAAGTGAATGAGATATGATCTAAGAAGCTTGTTCAGGACAATGTCTTTTAGAGAATCAGAGACTACAGTGGAAATGAAATGCATTTTCTCCCCACAAGTTAGTACGTTGAGTCAGATGAGAGTAATGTCCTGGGTAAATAAAGTGGAAATCAGCTTAGATGGGAAGAGGGAGATTAACATAGGGGAGGCTTACAGCACAATGCTTGCTTTGGGGACAGAGCAAGTAGCTTCATGGCCCTAGGCAGCTGCATAAAAGGAAGAAGTATAGCAAGAGAATCAAGAAGGACAAACTAGAGATAGTTCTTACTCTACTTGGTTTCACTAGTTTCTTGTAAAGACGGTGAAGTTCCTCCATCCCTGCCATTGAACTACAAAGAAATTCATGCAACTCTTAGTTGAACTGAAGGACTGTGACCTGGTACAGACAAAAACCAATAGATTAATCTTAAAGGGTGTGAAATTCAGGGTTTGGAAATAACCAGTAGAGGCCAGCCAGATAGCTCAGTGAATTAAAGCACCTGCAAGCAGGCGCAGGGGCCGGGGGTTCGATCTGCGGGCCAGCTGTGCCGGCCCTGCCCCTGGGAAGTGCTGAGACAGCAATTGAGACTGGGTGTGGTGGTAATTGCCTGTTATCCCAGCTATTGGGAGGCTGTAAATGTGTGGATCACTTAGAGTCTAATCTCGTAGTGAGACCCCGAACACCCTGTAGACACTTCCCTAAAATACAAAAGAAAAAGAAAAGAAATAACTAGTAGACAATAAGTTACCTGAAGAAGGAAATGCCTTAGCAGAATGCTGAAATATGTGGTTAAGATAGCAATGTTGTGAAATAGGAACCGGGACACTCTTGAAATCCACCCCTTCCCTGAATCACTTGTCTCAAACTACACTTGCTAAATGCATGCATCAGACATAGCAGCAGTTTGTCACAGCAAAAGCATGTTCTCTCAATCTCCCCCGGACTTCTGACCACAGAAGCCATAGTGCTGCATAAACTTTCAATAAGGAATACTTTGCAGAATAACCTTCAGATTCCCAGCAATAAGTGGACAAGCTGAGTTTCAAGAAGGAGGAGTAACCTTTCAAATAATAAGTGAAGATCAAATAGAAGAAAAACCACCCGTACATGCCTGTCCTCTGGTAACACAGATACGAGTAGCAGAAAAGCAAAAGGTGAGAAGAACTGGATGATGCAATAAGCTTGCTCATGGCCTCATTGGCATTTAGATATATTAAAGATGCATAATTATAAATCTAAATATATAATATTATGCAGAATTGCATAATAGTATGTTATGTAATTACATATATTATATGATATTAAATCATATGTCATGTCACATTATATATTCTACCATATATTATATTACACATATTATGCAATTTTGCTATTTTTATATATAGTTACATATTAGCTATATAACAATATATAATTCCTGTAAAAGATATATAATATTTGACATTAAAACAGGTTAATGGAGGAGAGAGAAAAGAGAAGAAAAACTGGTACTACCTTAATTCATTTTTATTATAGGTAGCTAAAAGATACTATTTTGAAAAGGAAATACTAGAGCTATAAAGAAAGATTTTCAGCAAAATAGTCCAATATAGTCCAGTAGTCCATAATAGTAGTGGGTTATCCATAGGACTGGCAATGTCAGAAGTTGTTGACTTGAGCCTTTTACAGCTCAGCATACTAATATGGCTTTACTTTTTATACCTTGTGTTTCTACTTTTCTGCTGGATGGCTAAGTCCAAGATAAAGCAAGACCTATATAACAAGAAATGTCACTTTTATATCTGACAAGATCAGTCAAATCCCCTCAGGACTTACCCTGAAACCATGTACAGCAGTTCGTAGATCTTTTGTCAGTGTCAGCCATGAGGATGAGTCACGGCCATTGCTTGGCCAATGTGCTCTCTGTGAAAGTCTGAGAGAATGTTTTCTCTCCATGTGACTCTGCTTAGGCATACTCTACATCATCGATCGCTTTCCTCTGTTGCTCCATAATGGCAATGGAATACCCATCTCTGACAAAACTAAATGAAAAAGGGGATATAAATGAACGACCATTTTGTATCTGTATAGACAAGATAATTAGGATAAATATACAGCTACATTTTCTTAATTCAATGAGAAGAGGGGCCAGGGAGATAGCTCAGTAGAATAAGCACTTGCCTGTAAAGTGCAAGGTCCTGAGTTCAATTCCTGGTACTTCAAGAAAAAAGAGAGAGAGAGAGAGAGAAGAAAGATTTGTACTAAGAGTGTTTGGACAGGATATCATGTCTGCATCTTGTACTATGAATAACCATTACGAAGACAACAATATGCAATGTGTTAATTATTGTAACTGTTCTACTATCTCATTGCTACTTGTTTCTCAATAAAATTAATTTTAAAAGAGAGACTATAATTTTAAAAAAAGAAAGATTTTAGTGAATCAAAAGTGGAAGTGCAGAAAGGTAAACTGTCTTATGAATAAATACAAGTAGCAATGAAAACCTTTTAAAACCTGACAATGTATGAAGGGCTTATTGTTTGTGACAATAGATGTATATTAAAACTAAATGCCAGAAATTCTAATTTCTAGTAGTTTAATAATCAACATAAAAGAAAATCTACTTGGTTAAAGCATCTTAGAATAAGAAAAGAACTAAGGCTCTCACAGAAACACAAAGCTCTGATCAGGAGTACAAAAATGATGGCCAATTTGTTTTGAAAACCAAAATAAAAGCCTCACGCTGCAAGCCATTACTTACGAGCTGCGCTCACACTGGAAGGCAACTGCTAACCTTAGCAAATAGAAAGTGTTAAATGAATATGTGCTCTGAGGCAATTTATATGTCTTATGTCTATGGTGAAAGCCAAGAAACCAAATTCCCTTGAAAATAAAAAAAAAAATCATTGCATTCCATTTCTTCCTGGCTCTAGCACAAAGGAGATTGCTAAATTTCTTTCTCTGCATTTTTCTGTTGTGATAAACCATTTTGGTTGATTTCTTAGCAAAGCTTGTTCTGCAGTCAGGAAGTCCCTGGGGAGGATTTGGGCTTTGATGCCAACAAATGGAATCATGTATGGCAAGGCTGAGCTTGCGCTGGGCTCACAGTAAATAGCAAGCCAGGTGAGTGCACAGCTCTCCAGCAAGGCCTGTGGTGAAGTGAGCCTTTCTGCTTATTCGCAATGAAAACTCCACCATTGAACTTCTCTACCCAGCAACCAGTCACAAAGTGTAAGGTTTCCAAGAAATCAGGACCCGACCTATGAAACTGTCAGTTGCCTCCGTGATTCATGCAGAACTTCTCAGGATCACTTGGTAAATCTGCAAAATCAGTACACAGTGCCTTTTAGCATTCCCTACTTGCTTCCTCCTTTCCATTTGTTTTCAGACCTGAGACTTGAACCCAGGACCTTATGCATTCTGCTTCAGTGCTGTACCACTGAGCTCCATCCCAGACTCACTCTTTCTGGCTTACGCTTCCTTGTGTTCTGATCAAATATATGCTTTCCTGTACCTTACAGCCTATGACAATGACTGCAGGGAACGTAATCACTGCAAAACACCCATGATTCCATGGCTGACTACTCCTGCCACTGTTGACACTTTATAAACACTACCTTCTGATCTATAAGACACAGCATTATGTGCAGGAATTTCAGTTAGCTGGTACATAGTATAGGAAGCATTTCAGTTACCTAGTAAATATCATTAGAAAACTTTTAATTACCTAGTCCATATCATAGGAAAAGGAGAAGACAAATGGAAAGAACATTTAATAGTCATAACAGCTGCCATTCAGCATAGACAAGATGTCAGCTCTTCACATGAACAACACACTGAATCCCTTACAACAGCCGTGTGATATAGGTGCTTCTGTAAGTACTGAGTTAAGGAAATGAAAGTGCAAGGGAGAAAAGCAGCCCGCATAGAAAGTCATTTTCAGAGCAAAGACAAGACCTGGAGGGTTGACAGCTAGGAATAAATAGGAACCAGACAGTGGGAGAGGCACCAGTTTGTAAAGTCACCTCTATCTGTGCCTTATGGTTTGCAGTCATCTGTTTATCTATTTACTAACCTGGCTGAATTAGTTTTCTTAGATTTCCCCTGTCCTCTGGAGCTTTTATGGTTCTTGTTTTCCTTTTTTTTCTTTTTTTAAAGTACCAGGGATTGAACTCAGGACCCTCAGTTTGCCAGGCAAGTGCTTATTCTACTGAGCTATCACCCCAGACCTAGTTCTTGTTATCCTATTTTATGTCTTTGAGCACAGTTGCCTGAGTTTTGTGCCCAGGTAAGCATACAAAAACTCCCTTCTCAGTTCTCTGTGCCCCCATGGGTCAGTCAATCATCCCTTGTAACTTTTGGATGTGTATGTGGGTTACAGATCACTTCACAATGCAGGAAGTTCATAATTTCATCTTACTTTTTACCAGAGACCATAGTGTGATTGTTCCCTGCCCCGTCACTCCAGAGAGAGTGAAGCTTTTGCCTTGAAGAGTCTTCTGGATTCTTGGGATGTGGTTATCTTTGAGCTCAGAGTCTCCAAGTTCTTCCTCAGGCACAACAACTCCTGGCATTGCTCAGCAGGCATGTACTTAGATAGTATGTGTAAGATTCTGGAGCCAGGAGGCTTTCACCTGAGGCATCCCTTTGACTGATGGGTCTATGTGTTGCTTGTAGAATTATTTAAAAGTTGTGCATGTCCCACCATGATTGCTCCTTGTGGATACAGTCAGGTGGCTGTGAATGACTTTGTACAAAAAATCAAAACCTTCTAACTGACTGGGGAGATAGCTCAGTAGAATAAGCGCTTGCCTGGCAAGCGCAAGGTCCTGAGTTCAATCCCCAATTCTGAAAACAAAAAACAAAAACAAAAAAAAAACCTTCTAACTGCTCTTTATTTATATTAAAATCAAGTTACCAGTTAATTCTTGAGCACTAGCCAACCAAGTCACCAGTGTCTTAAGGCAGTATTTAGGCATAAACTTGCTGAGAATTTGTCTTCAACTCCTTTTTTTGGGTGAGAGCTCTGACATAGAAGCTGGTGGCGGGAGCATCAGTCCTGTTCTCCCTGAGTGACAGCTTTGTTTTATGGGTGCCATGAGAGCCACAGCCTTGGTCCTCTCAGGCATCCTTCCCAGTATGAGCTTTCCCTGCCGTTAGTAAGTTGTGCTGTGTGAGTTTGGACCTCTCATGTTTGGGAAAGCACTTTTGCTCTAAAAGTAGAAAATTGGATGGGGAAAGAGCCCGAGTCCTCCTGCTGTGGCTCCTTGAAGTAAAACTTTGGCAACATGGAGTCTAGAGGGCCAAGAGATGCCTGTGACAGGAACTTACAGGATGGAACTGCCCACAGGAACTGTCTTCTCCACGGTACCTGCCAGCAGCAGGGCATCTGGCATTGAACATCTACCATTTAGAGCTGAGGGGTAGCAGAAGCATCGGAGAAGGAAGTCCTGTCCAAACTACCTCTCCTACAACTCTTGGAAATTTCGCCTGCGGAGCCAGATTTACCAGCTTGTCTCTTGCCCATTGTTTAAGATCCAGTTAGTGCATGGAGTGTCTAATTCACTAACTGAGTTCCTATGTGCATCTGTTATATTTGAAATGAAGTTAGAAGAAAAGAAAGAAGAGAGGCGACAGCAGATCAAAGGCAAGAGACACGGTACCAAGAGGAAAGTGGAGACAAGCAACAAGATGGAAACATGTTTGTAGGAGCTGCTGTTAGTGGAAAAAGCCAGTCTATCAGACCACATTTTTGCCCATTTGAATCTAAGTAAGAAAAGTGTGAAAAGTAGACATTTTTCATCTTCCTTCCATTCCCTTACTGGAAAGAAAACAGAAAATCAGTTTCCCAAGGGAATGCCAAAATAAGCTATTTAGGGGCTTAATGTAATTACAGAGGATTTGAATCCAAAGCTGGTTCTCCATTAGAGAGGATTAATAAGGCACAGGGAAAAAATAATCATTCATTGTTTCCATTTTCCCTGCTATTTTAAAATTCAAACAATAATCATGGGGTGAGCAAATATACAAATAGGCAATGACTACTTTAGACCTAAAAATGCAATTCTGAGCCACACAGGCTCCACCAATCAGCCAAGAAGAGAAATTGGTACCTACAATAAACTGTCAAAAAGCCGTGCTACTGTTGGTCACGACTATCCCTCCAGGCTGGCTGAACAAGAATTCTTATCAACATGGCTGCAAATGGCCAGGACTTGATGTGTACCTGACAAATTCATCTCCAAAGACCCTGGTTCTGTTCAGCCTGCCTGTAGCTTGTCCACGCCAACATACCATCCCCCTCACCCTTTTGCTTTGTGTCAGTTAATCATGACTCTGAAATTGAATGGGTTAAGGGACTCCTGGAGAGGTGGCCCGACTGTGAGAGGCTGACGTGCTAATGAAGGAAGGTGCAGCTGGACGTGCTGTTAGGAGATGGTGCCTGGCTGGTGGATGTGGGTAGTGAGCCATGGCCCTGAGGCCTGTGTCTAGGTCCTTCCTCTCTATCCCTTCTGCTGCCTGTTTCTCTGATATCATGAGAGATATCAGTCACACCCTTCTGCCATAATGTTTGTGACTTGAAGTCAGTCAAACTTGGATTGACTGTGAGTCAGCATAAATCTTCCTTCTTTAAATTGCTTATATCAATATTTTCATGCTTGTAGTGGGAAAGCTGGGCTATATATCCACTATCAAGGTTTGTTTTCTGCCTGGTTAGAGTCACTGCTAAACTAGATGGCTTCCTCCCCTGCTATAGTAAAAACTATATAAATAAAACTGCCTCCGTTCCATTTCTGTGAGTTTCATTTATTCTCTGCATTATTAATTAAAATGCCTCATAAAACATGAAACAAAATGTTGTTGCGTCTACCATCATGGTTCTTTCTTTCCATACTGTAGGTCATAGTACTAGAAATGACATTAAAATATCCTAATGCTCTATAGCCATTTTTTTAAAAGGAAAACTTAATGGGTTTTAAAAAGCCTAATCCAAGTCAATCTTTATTTCCTTCTTATTCAGACCTTCAGGTGCCTGCTCAATAAACTCCATTCAGTCTGACTCATACATTATTCAAATGAGAAGTGTGAAGCATAGGGACAAGCAACTTCTCCAGAAACAAAGGACTACTCTTGAGTCACAGATTTTCTGCCCTAGTTCTCTATCATCGACACTCCTTTGCACACTCTCCTTCAAAACCTGGAAGAACCGGGTTTCCTGCCAAGTATAGTGGCGGGTATTCACCAGCTGTGTGCAGAGCCTTGAGATCGTAGGGAAAGAGCAAGGCAAGAAACACACGACAGCTGCAAAAGATGTGCCCACGCTTTGCTGAGCAGGATCCCTTTATCACCAGGGTAGGTACCTAGGGAGAGCTCCTTAATTTCCTTTTGTTTAAGTTCAAAAGTAGTGAGCATCTCCCCGTCCTCCAGTTAAACAGAGGACAAGGAAGGGAAAGGGAGAAAATAGTCAAAGGGTGAGAGGGGAGGGTGCACGCTGTGGAGAAAGCTTCTGCCCAGGCAGCACTGTCTGTATCAGGGTGGAGGGTTCGCGTGCAGATGCGAGCGGTGCTTTAGAGACCAAGAAGGAGACGAGCACTGCTGAACAGCAGGCACTTTATGCGGCGCGGATGGATGTGAACAGATATTGGCTGAGGAAAAGTGGCTGAAGCAGAGGTCGTGTGCCGGGGCTCTGAATGGATGCCCAGTTGGATTAAGGGACATGCCTGCACAATCTGCGTTATGCTGGTCCTCGAGCTTCGCATCACTGTCCCTAGTTCTCTGGACAGAAGAAGGAGTCAGGCGGGAATGGAGGAGAGCGCAAGTACTAGCAGAAACATCTCTTGCCGGGAGATGCTGCTGGCTCCTTCTGTGGTCCTGTGTGCAGATTTAATGCACAATTACAATTCTGATGAGAGCCATTTCATTGGACTATGGAGTTTATATTTTATGTTGATCCTTTAAATGATTTATATTTTGTGAATGAAGGGTTATGAATGAGAACCAGTTGCATTTAAGTTACACCGAGCTGGGTTTTCTAAGGCAGTTGCCGTTACTGTTGGGAAGCTTCCTAGGTAATAACTCTCACAGAGTAGCTTATAATTGAGCCTCTGGATGGCAATAATTCGTATTCATCACTACTGTGTGATTGATAGTTTTTTCCTTACTTATTGTAATAAACCTTCAAATTTTGGTCTTTTTCTACTTCATTAAGAGGGCATGTACAATTTCTTTTCATAGATTCTGTTTATTCTAGATTCTTCTTGCGTCCAGTCTTAGGAGAACTCAGATAATCTTTTTGAGCCCATCTGGAAGAAAGCTAAAAAAATCAATTTTGATAATATCACATTTTATTTCATGAGGAAACTCATATCCGAAGATATTAACCCACTAAGCTAAAGCTGTGGAAGTAAGTTAGGCACAAACCAGACTCTAAATAACCTTGTAACTCATCTTTAGCTAACAGGTCGAGCTATACTCATCAGGAAAAGTAACACTTTGAGTTAACTGGGAAAACACAGATGTTTAGAGTGGCTTAACAGTTCATTTTCTGTCAATTTGACACTTGTATTATGAAAGTTGTTGCGACAAAATTGAAATAAACAACTGAAAATTAAGCCCTGTGAGAAATAAAAATTGGTTTTCTAATCAATTAAGCATGTGTAATTTAGGTACTTATTGCTGTTTTTGCACCAATTATAGAAGTCATTTGTAAGGTAGAAAAGTAGCTCAGTCTTCAACATGCTAAGATGAACCATAAATTGCTTGATGTTTTTGCCCATAGCAGAGACATTTTAAATTACTAACATACAAAATTCATAACTTGGAATATTTTCAGAGAAGTGTGCATGTATGTGTGTGTGTGTGTGTGTGTGTGTGTGTGTGCACTGCTTAAGTTTTCTTGAAGCTAAATCAAAGTTGTTAATGCGTCTTAGCCAAAGATTTCTACGAAATTTTGGATTTCTTACTGGGCCAATAACTGATAGCATATAAGATCAGATTAGTTCTATGGCATGTTCATAAAAAGGTAAGCTGCATGACAGAGTCTCCAGAGGGAGAGTTTAGGTATCATTGAGCTGCGGGAGCTCAGGCCACACAATGAGTGCTCTTCAGAGAGGAAGCGCGTCAGAATGCCTACCGAGCTGCACATGTGGGATTCTCGGGTCTCTTCTTCCTAGACTGCAATTCAGTAAGGCTTGGGGTAAAACCAAAGGAACTTAATTTGTACAAATTCTTTTGCCGTTTTATGTTTAAATCTGTTTTATTGTAAAAGCAATACAAAAAATAGTAAAAAAATGAATTAGAAATGATACACAATTTCACTAAAAAATGATAACAATTCAACAATGTTTGTCATATTGCATATTGTTGTCTTCAAATTAGTAGTTCAGATTAGCAGTTATAAGCCTGTAAGGTTGGTCATTTTTGGTTCCCATATTGACATTTTATGGCCTACTACATAAAATAATATTTTAGTTTTTCTACTAAAAAACTAAATATATTTTAGGAAGAGATTACAGTTAGCGCTTCTTAAACATTTGTGTGTGTGTGTGTGTGTGTGTGTGTGGTACCGGGGATTGAACTCAAGACCCTATGTTTGCCAAGCAAGCGCTTATTCTACTGAGCTATTTCCCCAGCCCTTAAACATTTTTATACCACTCAATATCACAATTTCATTAATTTTTCCCCAACAGTTTTTAAAGGTGTGTGTGTTGTTACTTGAATTTTTATAATAAGGAATTGAGCCTCAATAATATCAAATGAATGAACTGAGACCTTAAGGCAAAGATTCTGTATAGTAAGGACTTTACACTCTACCATGCTGTCTTCTCACTGCTACAAGTATTTTTGAGTTCTCTGATTTCTTATTTGTTCAGCTATGTATTTAGAAACCATTAAGATAGGAGAAATATAACTTACTTATACAGGTTGAGTCCTATGAGACAAAAATGTTTGCAGGCATGCAAATAAAGTATCTATCATAATTCTAAAGTTTTAAACTACTTGGACTCCAGGTGAAGAATTAGACACTTACCCCACTAGAGCTGCTCTCTACCAACAATGAGAAGGAGACTGAGCATCAAAACCTCCGAATAGCGCTTACTCACTCTTGCATTCAGGCTGCCACCAAGCGCATTCTCTTGTTGAGGCGATGCCAAACTTTGCAGGAAGAACCAGCAGGCATGTGCATCAGTCACTTCCTGGTTGCTGGGATAAAACACCCCACGCTCACAACATCAAGAAGCGAAGATTTCTTTTGGCTCCTGGTTCCAGTCTACAGTGGGTTGGTTTCTGGGCCGAAAGGACACAGTAGAAAGGCTGGGCAGCAAAAAGTTGTTCAGCTCAGGAAAGTCAGGAATTAGAGAGAAGGGAGGAGCTAGGAACAAGAATACCACCCTCTAGTTCACACCTCCAGTAACTCACATGCCATCAGACCGTACCTGCTAACAGCAAGTCAGCTAGGAGCTCATTAACAGAAGGATCCACTGAGGAGTATAGTGCCCCAGTGATTTCTGTGGGGGACATTTCATATAGAAACCATAACATTGTTTTCCTGTATCCCAAAAGACTAATGTCCCTCTTATTATGCAAAATGCAATTAGTCCAATTCTATGAATCACCAAAATCTTAATATTTCTTGCATTGCTGACAATTTCAATCCCCAAAAGAATATTAAATATTTCTACCATTGATATAAGTTAAATAGTCTCATTCCAAAAGGGAGGAATAGAAAGTATAGTGGAATGGAACCAAAACAAAACCATAATCCTGCAGGACAAATATTAAATCTTGAGCTCCATATCCTAGGAAAAACTGTGCTCTATATACCTGAAAAATCAACATTATATGGATGCTATCAAGGATGACCAGCAAACTGCACAGTTTCCAGCTAGTTATTAGTAGTAGAGAAGAAATAAGCAGAGATACTAGAAGAAAACAAGAGAAAGAACATTTGTGAATTGCAGTTGTCAAAAAAGAAAAAAAAATAGTCCAGCTGGCCTTATTTGTGAAGCATAATTGCTTTTAGCATATGGAAGTATTTTTTCACATTTTCGTTGTATAAAATTTGTATTAAACTTAAATATCTTTTCTGGAAAAAAAGAAAAAAGGATGGCCAGCAACTTGAGCAGTAGCTGAGCCCCCTTGAACCATGGCTGTTGCGGTTTCCACATATCTGAATGTTTGAACTGTGAGATACAACTCCATGACCCTGTAAGAGCAGGCACCTCGGATAGTCTCTTCTGAAACAAAGTATTTACTTTTTGACTTTTTGCCTGTGGTGGTAGCGTCTTGTTGATTTCTCGGATATCTTCAAACCATCTATATTGTCGTGATGCAAAATACTTGTCTTCTTTTTAGTGCTAATTTTCTCATCAGACATGTTCTCATTAGCCCAGTTTTTTTTTACATGTTTCCTTTCTGATGACACTGAAAAGTTTTCACATTTGCTGTTTGTTCTTGATTCTCCTTGCAGAATATTGTAGATCTGACTGAAAGCAGTCAGAAGTATTCATGCCACATCCTAAATGTTGGATTGCTTTGAATTCTTCTGCCAGATTATTTAGTCCTCAATCTTTTGTAAAGTCTCAGGAAATGGAAATAATTAAAGCGGATATTCTATCAGTGTGGTCCATAAATGGCTGCTGGTCCACTACCAGTAACAACCTTATTCATTTTTTTTCCTCATGTATTTAGGAGAGTCTGTATGGTCTCACTACATAGATTGGATTCATAGTGATTCTCCTGTTTTCAGCTTCCCAAGTGCTGGGATTAAAGGCAAGTGCCACCATGTCCAGACTCAATCACCCTTTTAGCATGCCCTTGGGGCGGGCCTGGCACAGCAAGCTGGGGATCGAATCCCGGCTTTTGTTCTCTGCCTAAACAGGCGCTTTAATCCCCTGAGCTATCTGAGTGCCCCAACAACCTTATTCCTAATCGAAACTTACTGAGCCTGGATTTTACTATTTTCATTTCCATCAACATTCTGGTCTTCTGAGTGCCAACAGTATCACACAGCAGGCTCTAACTATAGCTTGCCTAGTCCTCATTACCAAACTTCCAAACTACCCCTGCTTTCTAGTTCCAAAGCCTTTTAAACCACATGGTTAGGTATGGTCACAGCAATGACCCAACTCTTGCTACACAAATCAAAGAGAACATTGAACAAACACTGGACTCAGACTCAACACAGTTACTTATTTCCTTCTTTCTGAAATTCAATGACTGTCATTCAAATTCTGTGTATGATATTCTTCATACCTATCATAAAGAAACTTGACAAATACATGAAGTCTAATAATCTGTGGTTAATGTTTTCTAGAATGTTTAGTGTGGTTCCTGTTCAGAACTCCTTATTTACTTTTTTTTAAATCTCTGTCCTGTTTCTGTCTGTCTGTCTGTCTCTGTCTCTGTCTTTCCCTGTCTCTCTGACTCTCTCTCTCTCTCTCTCTCTCTCTCTCTCTCTCTC
>NW_004524735.1:3691138-3698158 GCF_000260255.1 Octodon degus | reverse complement strand
ACTGACCTTCTCAGACCCAAAAGCTACAACTCTTGTTGCATAGGTCCTGCTTTACCTTGGTCTTAACCATCCAGCAGAAAAGTATAAAAATGAAATATAAAAAGTAAAGCCATGCTGTTATGTTGAGCTGTAGGGGACTCAGGTGAACAACTTCTGACATTGCCAGTCAAGTGGAAGACCCAGTACTATTATGGGTTACCGGACTCTTAGAATATTTTCTTGAGTTTACATACCTATAATATTCAAATAACATAACTTAACAACAAAAAGGTGATGCAGATGAATGTCAGTTTGTATCTGTGTATTCAAATGGCTAGGATCAATATACGGTTACATTCTCTTAATGAATAGAGGGATTTGTTCTAATGGTGTTTGTAAGTAGGACATCATGTCTGCATCTTGAACAGCAATTAGCCACTAGCAAGAATGTATACAATGTGTTAATTATTGAAACTGTCCTACCAGTTTGGTTTGAAACTGTCTCATTGCTTTTTTTTTTTCTCAATAAATTTCTGGAAAAAATATAAAAAAATAAAAATTTTTAAAAAAAGAAGCAAAGTCATGCTGTTATGTTGAGCTGTAGGGGACTCAGGTGAACAACTTCTGACATTGCCAGTCAAGTGGAAGACCCAGTATTATTATGGGCTACTGGACTACCTGGAATATTTTGCTGAGTTCACACACCTATGACATTTAAATGACAGAGCTAAACTAAAAAAGGGGATACAGATAAATAAACATTTTGTGTCTGTGTATTCAAAATGGTAAGGATAGATATATAGCTACATTCGCTTAATTTAGTGAATAGAAGGATTTGTTCTAATAGTGTTTGTAAATAGGATATCACATCTGCATCTTGTACAACAAATAACCATTGGAAGACAGTATGCAATGTGTTAATTATTGAAACTGTCCTACCCATTTGATTTGAAACTGTATCATTGCTATTTGTTTCTCAATAAAGTTATGAAAAAAATAAATAAAGTAAAATGATTTTTAAAAATTAAAAAATAAAGTGGAAATGGGTTAAGAAAAAAGAGCTGAACTTTGGATGTTAAACCAGGATTTTCAGGGACCAAGATATTCCCGACACCACATGCCACACCAGCCCTACCCCGGAGGCGCTGAGCCGACCACTGAGTCTGGGCATGGTGGTCCATGCCTGTGATTCCAGAGCTGGGGAGGATGAAAACAGCAGGATCACTCTGAGTCTGAGCTGCATAGTGAGACCCTGTACCAAATATGTTAAAAATATATTTTTAAAAAACCCATAAAGCAAGTTAGGTTGGAAAGTGCAGAAAGTGGGTACCTTGCACATAAAAACTCAGCAAAATTACAGAAGATTTCAGTTATTCCCTGCTGTGTCATCTACCTAATTTGCTCACACATAGCATCTGTTTCCTGCCACAACCAAGAATCAAACTTGCTGCCTTTGCATTGAAAAAAAGAAATTATTGGCTTCTGAGTCAGCTACTTTATACCCAAGAAATAGACTATAACAAGCTTTTTCCAGGATCCACCTCACAAGGTGCAAGCCACCATGCATGACTAGAATAGAAGAACTGCTTGTCCCATCAGGAGACACAACTGCATTGGCAGTATCCACAGCAGATGGTTTCCAGATCAGGACGCTAAGCTGGAAATAGCAAGAAATGTAAAATATGTAGGAATGATTTTCACAGCCATCGCCTAGCTGGAAAGATGACCATAGCTCATACAGAAAACCCAAATCCAGAGAGGAAACAGAAAAATAAGTTGGTAATAACAAAAATATTAAATGTAGAAAAGTGACTGATTCTATGAAAGTTTCCTGAAGTACTCAAGACCAACGTGTCCACCAATTTAGTCATTTTCAAGAGCCTCTTGTCAATAGGGTTAAACGGATGCATTTTCTAGGAGTCTGCTTTAGAGACTTACACATTGCTTCACACTATTAAAGGTTCTGAAAAGTCTACAACTAATAAAACTTATGGTCCATTTAACCCCTGAGAGGTAGTGATGCATCCAAAATTACTGTTGTGGATAAAAAATAAAATGGAGCACTACACTCTATAATTCACATTTTCCAATAAAAATATTGTGATTTGCATTTACTACAAAATACAGTTTGGTAGAGCAGGATTCTGAAAAAAAAAGTTAAGAAAAGCTGAGAAACACCTCCAGCTCTAGTCCTTCCCTACACTTACCATGGAGAAGCCAGCCTATAAGCACTATTTGAAGTATGAACGCCAACACAGAGGCGAGGAACAGCAGGTGGATCTATCTCTTGCTAGTGTTATCTCTAAATGTCTTCATCATTCTTGTTTGTATAGTTGTATATTTAGAAGAGAGATCTAGTTTCCACAACTACTTGCCTTCCCTATATCAACTAGCCCAGTTTTACTTCTAAAGTTTTCACCTGGATTCCTTCCAGAGAACATATAGATGGTGTCAACATTCTCCCAGGAAACCTACATTCTTGCTTGTATTCTTCATTTGCCTTGATCTTTACACTAAGCTATCTACAGCTTTCACTCTCCTTTTAGCTCAGTCTTTCCTTATTTATTCTCTCTACCCAAGGCAGATATCTGAAAAAAAAAAAGTGACGGTGTATTTAAATGATCAAACAACTGTGAGAGCCATAGGTTCACTGAGCTATGCTTGTAATTGTGAAAAATTTCTTGCAACATTTTGATGTTGCTCTACATGAAAGACTCACAAGTCTTAGATTCAGTAGACATAGTACTCAAAGCTAAGCCTGTCTACTAAGGGGTCATGCAGTCTAGGGTGAACATCAACCCACAGCTCTCTGATTTATCATTTATCATTTACCAAGAGAAAGAGTTAGCCAATATATATATATATATATATATATATATATATATATATATACATACTCCCATTTTTCTAACATTCTCAATTATTCCTGAATGCTCAGGAAATAGTTTGGTATTCGATTTATGTTCCTTAGATCAAATTATTCAACCACTCAGACTTTGGCCCAGAGCACTATCCATGTAAAATTATTTTTAAAGTGAAAAATATCAAGATGGACAGCATAGTGTTTAACTGCACACTCCTTAATGTCAGACTGCCTGACTTTAAATTCTAAGCACACATTTTATGGCTGTGTCATACTGGGAAAATTGTTTAACTCCTCTATTCTTCAGTTTCTGAGAGACAGACAGAGAGAGCATAAGATAGCTGCCTGCTTCTTTCTCAATGACGTCCATGTTTTAGCTGTAGAGTTGTCAGCAGGAGGCACAGGCTTTGGCCTCCCCAGACTCCCTGGTGTGGGAATGGTATGATTAACCAGGCAAAGCGAGGGTCGTTCAGGGCCTGGTATTCTCAGCTAGCTATACATGAAGACAAATATCCATTTTATGAGGCGGCTGAATGGAAAAAGTCACCTTTCACTTCTTGGCCAAACCTGTCCTGGGATTTCATCACCACATCATATTGCTGAGGGTTGAGGGAAAGGCTTTCTCCTGTGAAGACACCAGAGCCTCTAGAGGAGGCTGAGGGACAGGACCCCAGGTCTTTGGCTTTGCTGTCTTCAGTGAGTACATGGCAATGGGCAGAGGTAGAGTTGGGCAAGGATTCCATTCCATAGGCTTTCACTGTTCTTACCAAGTTTCAGTAGATTTTTTTAAAGTAAACATTTCTCTATTTGCTCTATGTTCTTAGATTGACATATATGCAATGTTTAAAAAGTTTTACAAGTCTATGTTTCACTGAGGAGCACTATTTTGGAAATAAAACCATCATTTTTACTTACATTTTCTGCATACATTTTAGATGTGTGCCTTGTAGTGCCACAATTTTTGCTTTTATTATTAGTGCCTGTTAATTTTAGAAAATATGAGTTTCAATGAATATCATATACTTTGACTCTGTCCAACTCCCCATGCCCTCTGTTATGTTCCCCTCCTCCTCTCCCTGCTTTTCTTCCTTCTGCCTAATACACCTTGCTTCTCCTTTCACACTGGATTTTCCAGGTTGCATGAATTAGAAAGACCATGCAAATTCTGGCCCTGAGCCTGGGTCATTTCACAGAACATGACAGTTTCTAGTTCCACACACTAACCTCCAAATGACAAGTTTTTGTTCCTTTTCAAGCATGAAAATACATCTATCTATTATCTATTAAATAAGGTGAATGTTTAAATTAAAAATATTTTTTCAGTAAATAGAATTGGCATTAATCCCCTCAAAATAATTCCCCTCTCTTGAACACACGGACTGTATTGCTTTTGCCACTCTCTGAAGCAGTTCTAGACTTCTTTTTTGAGGTAATTCATTGCATGGGATCAAAACAACATAGCAGATGTTGCTGTCAAGTGCCACCATTGGGAATGCTGCCTGTACAAACATGGTGACATATACACCTCCACCTTGTTCTCTGGATCTGGGAAAGTGGGGCTTCTTGGCTCTTCCCCAAAGTCACAGATTGAGAAATCAATTCAAGACATAGAAGAGGACACAACAGTCCAACTAAAGACACTCGCCAGAGAGAAAGTGCTCATCACAGTGGGATAATTGCATTTTAAGCAAGGGGAGTAATTTGAAGGAAGCAATCAGAACCCTGAGACTGCTACCGACAAAACCTGAGCCATTTCTATCATCCTCTTCCCACCATTTCCCTCCGATCCAGGTCTCCAGGTCTTCCTCAACCCTGTGAACCTACAAATCCCTTCTCCATTTCTAAGCATTTGTCATCCCAGAAATGTTATACAAATGGTATCATCAAATATGTCGCCTTGGAGAGCCAACTTACCTTTACTAGCAGAATTCTCTAAGGACTTATTTAGGGTTTTTCATAGTGTAAGTTTCTGTTCAATTCCATGAGTTTGTGTAGCCATTCACCCATTAAAAGATATCTAATGCTTTCTTATCTTTTGGCCACTATACATGATGAAAAGCTGTTAGAAAAATTTATGTGCAAGTTTATGTATGGTCTTAAGTTCTGACTTGGGGGATATATTGCCCAGGAGTACAAACACTGGGTCTTGCAGCAAGTTGTACTTTTAGTTTTAAGATATTTTAAAATATTTTCTAGTGTAATTTTGTATACTTGCCAAGCTTCTCTTGAGAGACCAATCATTACAGACTGCATTGTGTTTACTCCTCACAATTCAACTAGATATGTTGGGGAAGTGCTAACCTACAGTGTGGCTGTATTTAGAGACAAGATCTTTGGGAAGGTAATTAAGTGTCAATTTTATTTTAAAATTGGGGGCACTAGTTCCATGGGACTCTTGCCCATATTGGAAGAGAAAGAGAAAACAGGTATCCTTCTGTTCTTCTGCCCACATACAGAAGGAATGTCTCATACAGGCACAGTGAGAAGACACCTATCTTCAAAACAAGACGAGAGACTTTACCGGGAACCAAACAGAGTAACACCTTGATTTTCACATTGCAGCATATAGAAATGTGATAAATAAATTTCTCTCCCAACCTACCTTGTCTGTCATATTTGCCTAGAGTAGTGGCAGCTGACTGAAACGCAACCTTCTCAAATCTCCAGTTTTTAGTACAGTCACTCTCTTGTACCCGTGCTGACCTGTGCAAAGAGATATGAATTTTGCAATGATTAATGAGGTAAATTTATTAATTTGCATTTCTGATGTGTTAAAGATGTTGAAAATCTTTTCATGTTTGCTTGTATTATCATAGGTATCTTTTTCAGTGAAATGTCTTCTCTTGGCTTTTGTTGAGTCTGTGATTGGAGTTTGTTTTAACGATTGAATTTTGAAAGTGCTTCCTGTATTCCTCTTATGTCAGATATGTGGTTGCCAAATACTTCATTTTGCTTTGTGGCTTGAATTTTCATTTTCACAGAAGACCTTCTACTTTTGTTAAATACAAACTGCCATCGTATTTATCGATCATACTTTTGGTGTCACAGTTAAGGACTTTATGTCTACCCTCAGATCCTAATGAGTGTGTCTTATGATATTTCCAAAATTTTATAGCTTCATGTTTTTTATGCTTAAGCCTATGAACATGCTTTTATTCTAAAGAGAAAAAGCTGCAATACAGAATTTTAAGATAATATTTTAACTTAAATATAAAAAGTCAATATTTTAACATTTTAAATTAATGTTTGTTTGTGGCATAGAATTTGAATTTGAATTTCGCTTTGTTGCCTATCAATGTATTTATAATAAGACTTCATCTGTGGTCTTTGTTCCATTTCTTTTCATATGGGAGCCTAGGAGGAACATTTTGGCTTTCTGCACGGTCCTTATTAACATCCCCAACCCAGCAGAGTTGGCCATGTTATTTCTGGGAAATGCTGAGTATTCACACCGTACACTGGGCTTCCCATAACAGTTTTTGGGGCAAAAAATAGGTTGCTATGGAAGAAAAGACTCACATGTGGTGTCCTTAGCATGTGTTTTTATGTCTTTTGCTGAGAGCAAGTAGGGCTTTTATGAGGAGGGAGTGTATGTATTTATGGAAATGTCTGGGTTATTGATTTCTTCCATTCAAGGTCTGACATTAAATATACACAGGAGACTCGACACTCCTTTTCTTCCAGTTCTGACAATTCTAGATATACATCTTTTTTTCTTTTTTCAAGTTATATCTTTTTCATTTGTATAATACTCAGGGTGTTTGTTGTACTGTAAAAAGGCAAAAAAAAAATAGGGATATCTACACTATCTTCTTAGAAATCAAAGTCTCTGCAAATGTTGTGTATTTATCTATCGACTTAGTTTTGCAGTACTTGGTATTGAACCCAGGGCCTTGGCACCAGCCACGTCCACAGTTCTTTCAGATTTAAAGACAACATCTCACTAAATCACCCAAGTTTGGGATCAAACTTACAGCCCACCAACCTCAGCCTCCAAGCAATCCAGGATTATAAACACACACCATCAGACCTGGTGCAAATCCTGTTTAAGATAGGATAACAACACACTCTCTGTCTTATAGATACCTGACAACAACTTTTCAGTTTATAGAACCTGGAATTTTGGGGTTTATATGTGGAAATATAGAAGCTAAACGCTGCATCTAGGCATGTGTCTT
>NW_004524735.1:3688799-3691038 GCF_000260255.1 Octodon degus | reverse complement strand
TCATCACTTCAAAAGACCTGTCAACACATGATCTGGCCAATGTTATGAATGAGATGTTTGGTTATCTTATACTTTCAATTCAGAAGTGGATACATTTCAGTGTGATAGCTCCTTGTAAGACACAAGGCCCCTTGGAAGAAATCAATATTAAAGAGTCAGCCTTGGAATATCTGGTGTTCATTGGCTGGGGGGTGATCAAGCTGAACTCTGTGGTAGGTTTTAGAAAGCTCTGCCAGCACAGTTGGTTGCTGAGTCTGTTCTCTTCAATCAAGTCTTTGATGAGCATATGCTTCAGGAACCTGAAACTCTGTAAGTAGCTCGAAGATCTTTAGGGAAGGATGGCCCATCCATGACACACTGTTATTCAGATAAAAGGACAAGACTTTTGAGTTTCAGTCCTTTGCTCGTAACTCATAAGTGGTATTGCCAACAAGTATTGACAACTACTTCAATTCATAAGACACAGATTATAAAATTCACTCTGGTATAAACAAAATGCATAACTTGGAAATAATTACTTCTCCTTTCCTACTGTTGACTACTCCTTGACCAGGTATCATGAAAAAGAGTAAAGTCATGTTACTTCTGGTTACCATTGTGTCCTCAGCATCTGGCCGAGAGAAAAAGTAAACTACTTTTTGTTGCCCTACAGAATGGGAATAGAAGTGATGCTCTCTAGGGCCCAATTAGCTCCACATTCTAGAGTTGTATTCATTCTGGTTCACATTGGTATCTATCTAGGTCCTTGTTCTGTGCTACTTGATTTATGCTCAGAGCTCCCATCATATCTTCCTTTTGAAGTTACTCTTCCCTTTCCCACTACAGACATAATTAATACACCTGTGGTGATCACTGACTTAAATAAATTCCAGCATCAACCTGCTTGCTTTTAAGTCTGATCTCGTGTGATTCCATGTATCTTTCATATTTGCCTTTCCATATTTGCCTATTGCCCATATATGTTTCCACTCTCATGGTGCTTTCTCTTTATCTACATAACTTTTTTCTCTTTTTCTAAATAGAGTAAATTTAAACTACAACTTTGCAAAATGAAATAGTGATTTGTACTTAAAGGAGGTAACCACATTTTGATAAAAAGCTTGATTTTCAGCATAATGACAGCTATCTCCAACTCCGGGAATAGTAACTTTTCCTTCTGAAAAAATATTTCAGTGAACTTGCCTAACCCCTGTCACTCACCAGTGACACTAATTCAAAGTATTTCCTTTTCTCTCTGCAGGTAACATAGGCAGTGATAGAACTTTTACTTGTTTTCCTATGGCTTAGGCCTGTGAGATTGGAGCATTTTTCTCAAGACTTTTGCTTCATCTTAATATACGGTCTAAATGTCCCCCATTGCCACTTGAAGAACTGTGGTAACACGGACAATACAGTTGCTTTGGGGAACTGACAACCAATTATCCAGAAGCAAAAAAATCTTGGAATTTAGATAATGAAGTGTCAATCAATGTAATAGAAGTGTCACTTACTTAATCCTTGTCTGTATTTGAAAGGATTGTAGGCTATTTGAAGACACACTCCTGTGTGCCTACAGCCAGAAACACTGCAGGTGCACACATTTTGCAGCCATCCTTACGTACTTCAAGGTATTGCACGAATAACACAACTACAATAGCTGGTAGATAGAATACTATCTCTTTCGGTGTCTTTCTATCCAACAGAAGAACACTGTCATATACTGACCTTTATATTAAGACTATAGAACCTCGAAACTCAGTGTGGTGGTGCAGGCCTATAATCCCAGCCCTTGGGAGGCTGTAAACAGATGGATCATTATGAGTCAGAGCTACTAGTGAGACCCTGAAAACTTGGTAGACCCTTCCATAAAATAAAACAAAAAGGCTGTAGAACCTGTATCCACAATTGCACTTTTGCAGACAGCCAAGAGGAAGCTTTAGTGCCCTTGTCATTGAACCTTACCAAAAATCAAACTCCAGACCACCATGCAAAGGCTTTTAATGCTTATAAAGGAAAAATATTGTATGAACATTTACGGAATGCCCAACTTTGCATGACTGAAAATGATAAGGGAGTACAGTTGATAACTGAGTTGGTTTATTATTGGTATGTAATAATTTTAAAACAGAGGAATCAGGGTGTGCTACATTTTATTAAATAATCCAGATATTACATCAAACATATTTTGTATGCCTTAGTGCCTTTAACTTTTTCCTTCTGCTGGGATTGGGATTGGAATATACATATATATTCCAATATA
>NW_004524735.1:3686718-3688699 GCF_000260255.1 Octodon degus | reverse complement strand
ATCTTCAACTTCTAGAGCAAAGAAAAACTTTCTTCTCTGGAAACAAGTACAAGTAACAGTTACTTAAACTGAGTGTAGATGAGCAAAACACAATGTCACGTAGCTTCACCTCACATCCTAAAGGTTCCTTTGTGTTTCTTGGGTGATAAAGACCAATTAGCACTATGATTATCACAAAGATGCATGTAAAGATATATGCTAGCTTCCTGAAGCAGCTTTAACACGTTACAGCAGACTGTGGCAACTGAAGTACCTGCCTGGATTCTGCTGACTTCCAGTGTGAAATTGAGGCACTGGCAGGACCACACTGCCTCTGGAGGCCCTAAAGAAAAAAGCTTCTTTTCGTTCTATTTTCTGATGCCACCACATATATCTTGACTGAGGCTACAAAGTTCCAAACTCCAGCGCCTTCTTCAGAAGGCTTCCTCCTTTGTAGCTGTGTCTTTTTTATTTGTCTTCTGTAAGAATATAAATATGACTTTGGATTTAGAGATGTCTTTCAATTAATTTGGATGATCTTACTGTGATATTCTTTAATATGTTTTCTATGTAAAATCATTTCCCCAAATATAGCCAGATTAACTGTTTCAGAGGGTATGGAACATGGAATTATTTGATAGAGAGGGAACTTCTGTTCAATGAACTGCAAGATGTCACCGCTGTTGCCTTTTATAAATAAATAGGCATACCTCCCAGTAACAGACAAGCACATTGATCAACAATGGCAAATACTAATTGAATACTCATCACATTCATTCTTGATGTTCTCATTTAGATAACTTCAGCAACATGGAAGCCCTTGGGGGAAATATTACAGAGCAGTATGAAGCTGTTGAAGTATTTTAAATAGTCGGTACACTGAAACAGAATGAATGCAAAAGACCAGGTTGAATATTATGCATTTCCATTATGAACAGGAAAATAGAAAATGAATACAAAAATTCTACTGCAAGAGGAGAGCACCTGAAAGTCTGCAATGCAGTTATATTGATTAGATGTGTGACCACTTCTCTCCACAACTAGCTAAAGTTATATTTATATCAGCAAATACATAAATTCTGCATTTTATAAAATATGTTCTCTTTATATATGTATACACACATTTTACAAAAATAAGAATAAAGATGTAAATATCACAGAAATATGGAACTTTGGAGCAAGTTTAGACAAATATTGGCTATGTTAACTCATTTTTTCCTTTATATGCCATGCCTAAGAGGAAAACAATTTACGCTTATAACCTCTGGAAATAAGCATCGTGTTGCTTTATAAGTCAGCTGTTTCTAGTGTTTGAAGCCATTAGTGTAAACATCTCCTCCAAATGAACTATACAGCATGGGTAGCTGCAGAGTGTGCACCTCACGTTCTATAGATCTAATCTAATCTATAGATTAGATCACATATGGCTCTTTCTGCAAATGTACAATAGGTAAGCTCTGTGTCAGTTTATGGCATCATTCGTGTTGGATAAATCCTGTCTTATCTTCCTTTTCCTCTTCCTCTTCCTCTTCCTCTCTTTTCCTTTCTACTCCCATTTTTGACCTTTGAAGAGGCTATCAGTTTACATATTCTACATGGCTATTATGTCTGCATCACACACCTGGCCTTGTGTTGACTTTCAAAACAAAAACAAATAGTGAACATTTTCTATGAGTGAGATAAAACATATGAAAAACACGTAGAATGCATGCAATGTTCGATCAGTGTTACTCATTTATATTAGACATTTCATGAGTGTGTTTCCAAGGTGGCAAATATCAGGTACTCAAATCTTGTGACAAAGTCCAACACTCATTCATGTTCAAAGTCCTACAGAATATTGGAATAGATGGCCTATACTTCAATCTGGTAAAAGACATTTATGAAAACCCAACAGCTAACATAAGCCTAAATGGGGAAAAACTGAAATCTTTTACTCTTAGATCTGGTACAAGACAAGGATGTCCTCTATCACCACTCCTATTCAATATAGTTCTGGAAT
>NW_004524735.1:3685877-3686618 GCF_000260255.1 Octodon degus | reverse complement strand
TAATACAGATTTTCACTTAACAAAGTAGTATGAATTTCACAATATTTCTTGTAATACATAATGTTATCTTCCAACCAGTTATTCATATAACCAGATACATGCATATAAAAATGGAAGAAGGAAAAGAAAGTGATATATAAGAAAATAAGAAGACAAAGAGGAGAGAAAACAAATTAAAGTATTAACTTTTTTTTTCCATTCAGCAGCAGAAATGCACAGTACAGTTGTCCAAACCATCCAGGTTACATATATAGATAAATCTCTTTCCCCCACGCCCTCTCCTGTCCCTGTTCTCAGATCAATAACTCTTTCCTTTTAAATTAGTGTAATGCTGTTCACCATTGTCTATTGTACCCTTCAGATTCCATTTTTCTCTTTCAGGTTTTCACACTAAGGAGAAAATAAAATGTTTGTACATGTGGGTCTGATTTATTTCACGTAAGAGTATGTTCTCTAGTTACATCCATTTATTGATGAAAGACTCAATTTTTTCCTGTTTTATAGCTGAATAATACTCCATTGCATAAAAATACATCTTCTGGGGCTAGGGAGATAGCTCAGGAGAATAAGTGCTTGGCTGGCAACTGCAAGATCCTGAGTTCAATCCCTGGTACCACAAAAAAATAAATAAATAAATAAATAAAACCTTCCTTATCCATTTCTTCAGGTGATGGGAATCTGGGATGTTTCCAGGATTTATCTACAACAAATTGTGCTGCTATAAACATATATCACTGTGGT
>NW_004524735.1:3669568-3685186 GCF_000260255.1 Octodon degus | reverse complement strand
TTCCTCCAGAAGATTTAGTGTTTGTATTTTTAATATTTAAATCTTTGATCTATTTTAGCTATAGCTTTGTGCACAGTTATACACATGGGTCTAGTTTTAACCTTTGGCCTGTGGAAAGCCAATTTTTCTAGCACCATTTCTGAGGAGACTATCTTTCTTCCAGTGAGACCTTTTGGACTCTATCAAATATAAAGTGGATCATTGTGTTTCTAGTGATGTCTGCATCTTCTAACCTGTTCCACCAATCCTCAGGTCTGTCTCTACACCAGTACCATGCTGATTTTATCACAGTAGCTTTACAGTATAATTTCAGGTCAGGGATTGTGATATTCCAACCTTTCCTTTATTTTGCAGGATTACTTGTGATGTTCTGGGTCTCTTCTGGTGCCAAATTAATTTGAATAATGTTTTCTCTAGTTCTGTGAGGTATACTAATGGTATTTTAATTAGGATTGCATTTAATCTCTATAGAAATTTTGAGAGTATGAGCATTTTCACAATGTTGGTTCTTCATTCAAGGAGCATGGAGTATTTTTTCCTATTTTCTCAAATCCTCTTCAGTCCAGTCTCTTTTCTCAGAATATGGTAATTTTCATTGTATAAATATTTTATGTTCTTTGTGAGACTGATTCCTAAGTATTTCTTTTTTGGATGTTATTGTGAAAGGCATAGTTTCACTAATTTCTCTCTCAGTGTGTTCATTCTTTGTGTATAAAAATGCTACTGAGGGCTGGCCAGTTAACTTTGTGGACTGAAGTGTCTGCTTAGGCAGACACAAGGACCAACGTTTGATCCCTGGCATGCTATGTTATGCCCACCCCTGAGGCATGCTGGGTGTTGCGATGCGAGCCTATAATCCCAGTGCCTGGGAGCCTGAAAGTAGGAGGATCACTATGAGTCCAATCTGTGTAGTGAGACCCTGTAGATCCTGTACTAAATACATTAAAAAATGTATGCTACTGATTTTTGGGTGTTGACTTTGTATCCTGCTACATTGCTGAATTTGGTGCTTAAATTTACAAGTTTCTTGGTGGAGCTTTTGGGGTCCTCTATGTAGAGCATCATATCATGTGCAAATAATGATAATTTCAATTCTTTTCCAATTCTTATTCCTTTTATTTTCTCTCTTGCCTCATTGATCAGACTCATGTTTCCAGAACTACACTCAATAGGAGTGTAGACTGTGGACATCTTTGTCTTGTTCCTGATTTTGGAGTGAAGTCCTTCAGTTATTAGCATGATGCTGGCCATTGTTTTCCCATAGATGGCTTTTATCAGGTTGCGGTACAGACCATCTATTCCAATTCTATGTAGGGGTTTTTATCATGAATGAGTGTTGGATTTTGTCAAATGCTTTTTCTGAATCTATTGAGATGATCATGTGGTTTTTGTTCTTAGATCTATTGATGTGCTGTATTACATTTAAGGATTTGTGTATGTTGAGCCATCCCTTGCATTCCTGTAGTGAATCCCACTTGATCATGATGTATACTCTTCTTGCTGAGTTGGTGCATTCTATTTGCTAGTATTTTATTGGGGATTTTTTCTTCTCTATTCATTAGAGAGACTGGCCTGTAGTTCTCTTTTTTTAGTTGGCTCTTTCTCTAGTTTTGGAATCAGAGTAATACTTTCTTCCAGGAATCAGTTCATGTGAATTGCTTCCCTTTCAATTTTATTGAAGAGTTTAAGAAAATTTGGAATTAAATCTTCTCTAATTCTGCTGCGAATCCATTGGGACCTGGAATTTTCTTTGTTGGTATGTTTTTTATTACCTTTTCACTATCATATCTCTTTATTTTTTATTCAGTATTTGAACATCTACTTGACTCAGCTTTGATATTTCATATGTATCTAGGAAATTGTCCATTTCCTCTGCATTTTCCATTTTGTGACAGTAAAGATTTTGGCAGTAGGTATTGATGATCTTCTTAATTTCTCTAGGGTCTGTAGTGATTGTGCCCTTTTTGTTATTTATTGGATAATTTTGGATTTTTTTCTTTCCTTTTTTTGATTAGGTTGGCTAGGGGGTTATCAATTTTGTTTTTTCTTTCAAGAGCCAACTATTTGGTTCATTTATTCTTTGTATTGTTTTCTTTGTCTCCAGTGCATTAATTTCTGCTGCAATCTTTATAATTTCCTCTTTTATTTGGCTTTGGACTTGATTTGCTCTTCTTTTTTTGAAAAGGTTGAGGTGCAGCATAAGATCATTTCTTTGAGCTTGTTCTGTTTTCCTAATGTGTGAATTTATTGCTATAAATTTTCCTCTTAAGACAGCTTTCATTGTATCCTACAGGTTTCAGTAAGTTGTATCTGAATTTTTGTTTGACGGTAAATATTATTTTTAATTTCTTCTTTAAATTTAATCTGTGACCTACTCATTGTTTAGGAGGTTATTATTTAATTTCTATGTGTTTATGGTGTTCTTGTAGTTTCTTTTGTCAATAATTTCCAGTTTTATTGCACTGTGGTCAGATTGTCTTCATGGGATATTTTCAATTGTTTGCATTTACTTAAGAGTGCTCTGTGTGCTAGTATATGGTCTATTTTGGTGAATGTCCCATGTGCAGCTGAGAGGAATGTGTAATCTGTTGTTGCTGGGTGAAACACTCTATGAAAGTCTACCAACCCTGACTGGGTTTTCCCGTTCAGGAGACTTTTGTGTGGTTCTGATTTCCTACTTGGCCTTGTATTAGGTTCAGGTTTCCTACTCAGTCTTTTATTATTTCATTGGAGTTCCCAATTTATCTTTCTCTTATATCTTGTGATCACTTCATTTATGTGTTTCCTGTTTCATTTGACCTAAGACAATAATTGGTGCTTTCAATGAAAGCTAAGTTGTGCAACAAAAGGGACTATGAATAATTTAAACGTAAACCCTTTATAATAGTTAAAATACCAGGCTTCTTTCCTTTAAAGTTTTAGTTTGAAGCTGAAATATTGTTGAGAAGAAGAATGTTCTGCAGAATAAATTGTATTACAGCCAGAAGGAATTTTACTTTGTACTTCCCACTTGAGAGATAAGAGATAATGAAAGATTAAACAAAAAGAAACAGTTCAAATGGGGAAACAAAATGTCCAAACCTTGACATCCCCTTTAACTTAACCTTTGCTCTTTTCTACCACAAATAGTACATTATTATGTTCAGAGAAATCTCCCTTGGTGGGATCAACTATTGCTTCAATACTTTTAAAAAATGCAAAACAAGATTCATGAATACATTTTCCTCCTCAGAATGCATACAGCATTGCAAAAGAGCAACATGCAAAGGAAATTGTCATGGTAATAAAGACAAGCTATTCATTTGAAATAACAATTACTGAATGATCCTCAAATTTTCAAGAAAGGGTAAAAATTCCACAAGCCTGCTAGTGTTACGCTGAGTCCAACCTCTAGGAGTTTAAAGTAAATAAACGAATATCAGTGAGACCCCAGGGCAAGGAATGGGTTCAGAGCATAAAACAGAATCCTGCAGCATAGCCAGAAACCAAGTGATTCCTTTACAGGCAATTTCCCTTCAGCAAAAGAGAGGCCTGATGAAAGAGTTTCCCAAGTTCAAAGGCAGGCAGTGAGATGAGCTCAACCCTGTAGATATGGATTATTCATTAGAACCGTCACCATATTTGCTTGAAAGCAATAGGCTAGTATGGAAAACCTCAATTACATCTCTCACAGTGGTTGTTATATTTTCTTGGTAGGCAAATGTCTTTGGATTAAAGTTGCTTTACAATAAGATTTTTCTTAAATATCATTTCAGAGAAGGCATTTATTAAAACTTTCTGAAGTGTCAGAAAAAAAGAAAAATGATGCTTAATGCTTGAAATTCTATGCTTTTTTTTTTTTTTTTTTTTTTTTTGTACTGAGAATCAAACTCATGGCCTTCCACTTGCCAGAGAGGCACTTGTGCCACCGACATACACCCCTTACCCCTGATTCTTAATTCTTATAAAATATATTTCAAGTCATTGGAATGGCTCTACATTTATTATATCATTCCTAGTGTTTCAGATAGTCAAGAATGGGAAAGAGAAGATGATGTATTTATTGAGTACATAGTACCTATTAGGTAACCTACTTTATGTCTTCATATCCTCATATCAAGTTTTTGATTTATTAATGAAGATATAGACAGGCTAAGTAGCTGCTCCAGATTAATCTGGTCTGAATCTAAGTCATAAGTCACAAAATTTCTGGGTGTATAAGACTTTTTTCTTCTGTTATTTTCAGCCTATATAATAGGAAAATTATGTCATGTGCAAATAATAAAGAGGGAATATCTATGTTTCACTGAGCTTCCACTCCAAGAAGGATTTTGCCTCTGAGTGAAAATCTGTAGGAAACAGTTTCTGTAACACCAAGAGAACAAACAGCTTGTCTGGGAAATTCAAGTCTGCAATGGTGACACTGCAGAGAGCACACAGGGCTGGCTTGCTGCAGCTGAGAGCAGCGCCAAGCCAGCCAGGCCATCTGGGTTTGTGCTGAGACCACAGTGAGAGGAGCCTTATGCTTCGCCTTTGACATTGGCCTTGCTTAAGAAAGTGGACTCTTTCCAGGGTCCTCCTCCACAAAACCTTGCTCTGATTTGCATTCTGAAGCCTAGAAAAGGAAGGAAGCTTAGGAAGCCTGAGCTGAAGTGCGATGTGGCACAGAAACTGACAACAACAGGAAATCACAGGAGCTCTCCCATGTCTCTTCTTGGAGCCTATTTCTTCCTGTATGATACTCCTTTATCCACGTGTCCATCCTGTTCCTCTTTCTGCTGATTTAAGTCATCTCAGTCACAGATTTTGAATGTATATATCACTCTACCAGTTCACCAGAAACAAGAAAAATAGGAGGTAGGTAGGAAAAAAAAATATATTACCATGTGTGTATATTACCATGTGTGTATATATCATATATATGTATGGCAAAGATTTAAAAAACTGACTCATGTCATAATTGGAGGCAAAGAGTGCCACAGTAGGCTCTGTGAAATCTGGAGAACCTGGAGACATCATGGCATAATTGAGTCTGAGCCCAAATCCAAGAACCAGGGATCCAAGAGTGGAAATCTCAATCCCAAAGCAGATAATTAGGATCTGGAATGCTGATGCTTAAGAGCAGGATGTGATAAGAGCATCTCATCCTGAAAAGACCTAGCAAATCAACTCTCCCTCTGTCTTTAGGTTCTACTCAGGATGCCAAAGGATTGGATGATGGATGGGCTTCCTAGCTGGTGATGGAACATCTTTTCTCAGTCTATTGATTCAAATGCTAACTTTTGTGGAAGCATTTTTACAGATATAGCAGAAAAAATGCTTATCATCTATCTGAGTATGCATTAACTGCACCAAACTGACACATTGTTAACCACTAAACTGTATATATATATACATATATATATATATATATATATATATATATATATTCTTATATATCTAGAAACTATCATTCTAAGGATGATAGACAATTACTTGTTGCTGTGATTTAAATTAAAACTGCCCCTCAATTGATCCCTGGTATCACACACACAAAAAAATATTCCTCCAAGGCTCATGTGCTCAGGGGTGGAGATTGCAGAAAGTGATTAGAGTGTGAAATACTCAGCACAGTGATGGGTAATTCCGTGTCTCAGTTACTCTTCTCTCATTGCTGGAACAAATATCCAACACCAAAAACGAAGGAAGAAAAGGTTTATTTACATCACAGTCACTGAAGGTTTCAGTCCATACTTGGCTGGCTCCAATCAAAGTGGCACATGGCAGAAAACAACCTTTCATGGTGGCAGCAAAGAACAAGAGAAAAAGGGAGGAGTAACAGCAACAATGGCAACTATGGCTGCAGAGAGGAAGTCTGTCTCTCTGTCTCTCTTATGTTACATTCAGGCTGTCTGCCTCAGGCTAGGTGTAGCACTCACACCCATAACCCCAGCAGTATTCAGACCCATAATCCCAGCCTTGGATTACCCATAATCCCAGTGGATCATGAGTTAATCACAAACTCTAGAAGTCTGCCCATTGACTGCATGAGGCTTGGGTGGCTATCTAGAGACAAACTATAACACTCCATAGCTGAGCACATTACCTGAATGGGTTTTAGTAAGGGGGTTCTGGTAGGGAGTAGGTCACAGTTGGGATGGGAGGACAATAATTGGGAAAGTTCTATCCTGTTGCTACTCCTATCCTCTTTCTCTAGCTCTCTCCTGTTTTCTCTGCTTCCTGGTTGCTATGGAGTTTAAATCTTTTCTCTACCAAGCCATTTATGCCTTGGAGTGGATACAATATGGATGGAAAGTTCCAAAACCATGAGAAAATATAAATACATTTTACCCTGAATCTGTTTTCTCAAGTATTTTCTCCAGGCAATGCAAAACTGAGTGATGTAATTTGGCTATGTGAGCTACACATAGGTTTATCTTCTCAGTAGAATCTGGGTTTTATCAGGGCATTCTTGGTGAAGAGTCAGACTTGGGACTTGCCAGATAGCTCGGTGGATTGAAGCACCTACTTAGGCAGATGCAGGGACTGGGGTTCAATTTCCAGTGTGCTGTACCAGCCCTGCCCCCAGGGTGCACTGTGCATGTGATTGAGACTGGGGATGGTGCCACACACCTGTAATCCCAGCACTTGGGAGGCTGAAAACAGGAGGATTACTATGAGTCCAATCTGTTTAGTGAGACACTGTAGACCCTGTACTAAATACATTTTAGAAATGGGGTCAGACTTGCTTAAAATGGATTTTTCTGTGAGAGAACAAAAGAATTGGCCATCTGTTGTAACTTCTGTGTGGTATAAAGGAAGACAACTGAACTACTCAGAGACAGAATGAAACACAGAATTTAAGTATTCCATTTGATTTTAATCCTATGTCATTATATGATGCGTAGACATTTTCAGAAAAGTGAAAATGTTCTCGTAGTTTTGATACAAATAAAAAGATGAATTATCCATGTCAGTACATGTGTGTGCCCTTGCACACCAAATGCAAGAAGGACCCCACCACCAATGACATTAAACATGTTGAGAAATCATCTACTCAACTGCACATGTGCACATTTATCTCTCATACCCTCTTTTACCACAAAATATCCAAGCATACAGACCCCTTCCAATGTCCATTGTTAGTCATCCTGATATTATTTCCAAGTGAAAAATCAATGACTACTTTTTTTCTCTGCTAGAAAAAAGTAGTCTTTAATATCTATTGGTTGAAAAGAAGATGTCAGAAAGTTGATAAGTTTGAGAATGAATTACAGTCATCTAAATATTCTCTGCAGTTATATACACTACTGGTAGACATTCATTCTCTACAGGCTTCCACATCATAGGATTTGAAAATTGAACAAAGCAGACACTCAAGGACATTTCTTTACATGGAATTTTCAGTTCAAGGCAATCAAGGCTTGAACTCTTTGATTTTTATCCTCATAGCTGTTCCCAGATGAGTTACTCCTAGGGAATATGGAACCTCTGGCTGTCAGCTTGACTCTGAATAAAAGAACATATGGTAATTTTCCACTACCAAGTTTGGGCTTGAAAAACTTACATCTTCATTCTTATATCTGCTTTGTTGTTTTTAATTATGTCAATCCTTGTACAAAACTTTACATGGACATCTCCAAAACACCTACAAATGTTACATTAATTTTGATACTGTATTGAGAGTAATTGTTTTTAAGGACAAATTCAAAAACCTTGTTGACCCTTTCAATAATATAGTTATATTGATTTACAGGAGACTTCCTGTAAATCCACAGAGGTTCAGGGTCGGATAGTTTCTCCTTACCCTTTTCTGGTGCAGTTGGGTACTTTTCACATGAGAAGGTAACAGCTCTTCTCACACTAATATTGCCCATCTGATTGTGCTGAAATCCGAGGGCCTTTAGAATCTGTTAGATTCCCTGCTCAAACAGCTTTTAATACTTGGATCATGTCCACTGTAAACAATATTCTAAGCAAAATCCATACCATTTAGATAATGCAGACTTTCAAGCTCAGAAAAACACAGGGTTGGAAAGCTCATTTTAGATATTTTCTCTATAAAGAACCAATTTGTTCCTTTGTATAGAGTCATTTGTCCCTCTAATATCATGTTAAAGCTTCCACAAGAGGAAAGGGGGTTGAAAATCCTGAGTACTCTTTAACTCAAACCCAGTAGGGTTGGCCATTGTATCCATTTGATAAGCTAGATCCTCCAGACTACACAAAGCCAAAAAGGAGTAGATTGAAAGATTCTTTGTAACATAAAGGAAATAATAAAACTGTGCACAGTACACTACCAAATGATATTGAAAGAGACAGAGGCAATTTCCTTGCTCACGGAAAATAACAAGATAAGCTATGAAGTGAAACACAGCAGGGAAAGGGATGGATGTTCAACCAGGCAAAAGGGGCTATGCTGCAGAGGGAACTTCTGGCACACACAGGTGGAGAGGGGAAAGCTGAACACCCTGAGCTCCAGAATCAAATGTACAGAAGGAAGAGGGGTGGCTCTATAAAATATATACCCGAAGTCCTAGTCTCCCATCTCCAGGCAGAGTGACCAACATTCTTTGTTAAAGAAGTATAATCCCTGAATTCAGTCCTATCTTAAATCCCAGGACTCTATTAGAACATCTTTCCAGCTTGACAAATTCACCTGAATTCCAAGGTCCATTTCCAGATGAGCTTGCCAGTGGGTCCACCTACAAAAAATCCTGAAGTTAAAAATGTTTATATTTAGGTTTCCTGAAAGCAAAGCATTTGACTCTGTTCAGACTTTCTCTAAGGAACAGCTTTTGCCCTCCCTTCTTGATTTCCCAGATTGACATGTAACTTCCAAACAACGTTTAATAGCTTCAATCCCAACTGTTCTTAATGGAGAGTGATCCCAGCGGCAGTTTTGTGGAAAGAGGCAAGCATAGAAGGGGTTCCAAAATGCAGGGCTTTGGATGGAGTTTTAATTCACATTTGGCAGTAGGAAGCTCTGTGTTCACAGTTAAGCCCAAATTTAACTCCAGTTAAATGGAATCACTTAACCTCTGGTATATGCAACTTTTTAAGTGAAGATCTGTTCCATTCTCTAAGGAAACTTTCAGCTCCCACATGTTAGAAAGACAAATGACATCATGAGGATTTAAATATGGAGAAGACATTTTAACTCTTCAGGCTCCTGGACTAGCAGCTACCATCATCAGTCACATGGCTATAACAGCAGCATGGTCCAGTAGATGAGAAGGGGCAGGAGGAAGGATGCCTTTGTTCCGTTTCCACCTCTATCATCAGCTCACTGAACTTTCCCAGAAGTAGAAATATTTCAGTCCTCATTTCTAATGCTTGTATACTAAATGAATTTCTTCATCTTTGAATTTATTGCAAGCATATGTGCAGTAAATGAGTTTGTTTTTAAAAAGTAGTTGAAAAAATTATTCTGAAGATTATTTTATGGTCATGCATTTCAACTTGAACAACTCAAAAACTCTTCAGATGGAAGCCCCAAATCCCTTTCTTCTGGAATGTTCTTACATAATTTGCTTAGGTTTAGATTAGATTTTCTGGGATTAGATAAACTGTACTTCTACCCAGGTTTTAAAAAAATAAATACTCTGCAGGAAAAACTTTCCAAGGATAGAAATTCTATTTTAAAAATAAAACAAAACGAAACAAAGACAAGCAGAAACCTGGACTCTTCACAAAATCATACCCTTTCAAGACATTTCTGTTTCTATTTTGCATTATTGAGGAGAGAGCCCTGGGCCCCACCCATGCTCTCAAATGCTAGCTCACTAAGCTGCATCCCAACCCAAGAGATTTCATTTTACAAATTTGGCTAGTAACCACCAACTTTAATGTTTGCTAGTGATTTCTACCTGTATCACTTAGTTGAATAAAAGATAGATCTCTGGAGTTATAACATTGTGGTAACTGAGTTGCCTAACCACAAATATGTTATTCCTTCCTCCTTCCACTTCCACACTGAAGAATAAACTTTCAGGAGCCACCTTCACTTATTCCAACTTCCCAATGCAGCCATGCGCCTATGCAGATCCCAGAGCTGCCCTGCTGGACCTCTCTATATCTCCAGCTGTGGATACATTTCCTTGGGTTAACCCATCTTTGTTCTCCAACTTCAGCCATTCAAATTATTTCTACTGCTACATTCTATGCGAGGTCTAGCTATTTGTACTGCTGATAAAGGATGGCTCAAGAAATCAGCACACAGTAAGACCAGAGAGAGTTGTTGTTTCCTTTAGAATGTTACTGATTTGACCCTGGCTCCTAAAAACTCCAATGGTGGAGAATGAATCTACTCTCTGCCACTTCAGATGTGCTCACCTCCATCCACTCATCCCTCAGTTATTGACACTCTGCTATACGTTGGACATTATGTTTGGCCTTAGTGGTAAACCACTTCTTTCCTGACCTGAAGGAGGCCATGGTCCATTTTGGTAGAAAGAAAAGTGATCGATTGGAATGCAATGTAGTGAACAGGATGCTAAGTGGGTTCTTGACCCTGAAAATAAGAAGGAGTCAAGAGAGTTCCTCGGCAAGATCTCTTCTGAGAAGAGTCGTGAAGGGTAAGCAGTCATCTTGCAAAGCTTTCTGGTGGCAGTAAACATAGATTAATGTATCTGAAGCATAATATGAAGTATAGAGAATAAAGATACAGAGGCATATGAGATGAGTCTTTCAAAGGAGCACCAAAACTTTCTTAGGGTGTAGCACGGAGGCCTCTGCTATGGGTATCAAAGAAAGAGCACCAGGTTTTAAGGATGAGGTAATGAGGTCAGCTATGAAGATGGTATATGCATTTTAATGAATGTCAGTTTTACAATTGAGAATTAATACCAAAACATGTTCACTGATAGGAAATTAAAAGGTCAGTTCTTTTGTCAAGGGATGGATAACAAAGTAAGAGAAACAACTTTCTTTTAAATAATCAGACATCATACTCCCAGATGAGGACATTAAAAGACAAATTTCGCCTAGGCTAATAGTCAGATTAGAATACATGTGATAGCTGGAAATAAAGCACAATCATCCTAGACAAGTAGGTCTAGAAGAGAAATAGCAGTGTGCTCCCGGAATCCACACAAGAACACTAAGCTCTTGTTCTATCAGGACTGTTATTACTTGGATAAATATCTGTCTACAAATGAGAGCTAAGGTGCCTTTTGTTTCTAACATGCTTGGATTCTTAAATATTTCATGTGTCATATTCTGAACTGCCCCATGGTCATTGGTAAGCCATGTTGATGAGCGCAAAGCATCCCCGGTCCAGTGTCTAGGCAGCTGCCGCCTTGGGTTTCCCTGTGCTCAGCATATTTTCCAGCTGCTCCAGGCCAGGATTCCCTGTTGATGCTGTGAGCACGGATGGGGAGTGCTAAAAAAAAGCTACATGCACAAGCTGTAATGAAAAGTATTTCATGAATACTTAAACATATTTTTTTTTAAATTTCAACACAGTAGAAGTCGTAATGGCACCAGTCCACCTCAAAATATCTTCACTTAAAACACACTCCCTCATTCTTGCCATTTTTGGAAGTTTTTAAGGTTCTATTTCCTGAGTGTCCTAAGTTGCGCTGTTATGGCAGCCTCTGTGTTCTGAGCTGATTCGAAGCATTTCGCTTTCTTTTCTATTCTGGGGAGAAACCCAAAGTCATGGGAGCGGGTCCAGTGAGCAAGACAGAGAGGCCGCCCTGCAGCGTTTTCAGGAGCCAGGTTTCCACTGGATGGCCTTCAACAGCAGATTCACTAAAGTCTTGATCACACCTACTAAAGAAACTCGGGAAAGACTGCCAAAAGTGCTTCAGAAAGTGGAAGGAATAATGGG
The DNA here is from genome assembly GCF_000260255.1 of Octodon degus. NCBI lineage: Eukaryota > Metazoa > Chordata > Mammalia > Rodentia > Octodontidae > Octodon > Octodon degus. The sequence continues at coordinate 3,673,395 of NW_004524735.1, read as the reverse complement.
ATAGCAAAGTGTGTTTACTATATACATATTTTTTTAATGAACTGTCCCCCATATACCTTGTGAGAATTTCTTAGATTATCAGAAAACATCATTTGGTTGAAGCAATGTCTACATGAATCTTGCATCGCTGTGAAATTAAAGTTTTTCATACTGATTTTTTATTTCTAGTTGCAAATTTGTCCTTTTTAAAAGTGATCTTGGGACTTGGACACTAAAACTTATTACAGCATTTACATCTTTACAACTATTTATGCTAACCAACATGATTCTTATCACAACTCCATAATTAACTAATCAGAAATTGCCTACCTGGTAAACTAAAATGTAAGAATTTATGCCCAAATATTTCAATTAAAGAAAATAACTTAAGTTTCCTTATTCTGAAAATATTACACTTTATATGTTGTGAAGGTATTTTGTGTTTCCAAGCATTTTAAATCTTCATATTTTCTGAAATTAAATTCCCTTGTAGAGAAATAACTGAAGGAATGGCCTATCTAATCTCTAGGTAGTTGACTCATTTTCTATTTATGCACTAAATTATTACTACATGTATTTCAGTTCTGAAATTATTTTTAATTTCTCAAATGTATGAGGTGTTGTGTGATAATATGATACGTACTCATGATGCATAATAATAGCATTTCTATTTCCTCAGATTGTGTGTGTGTGTGTGTGTGTGTGTGTGTGTGTGTGTGTGTGATATACTACTGTAAATTGAATCCAAGGACCATTTTTATCAAACTTAACTGATCTTACCTAATCTAGAAGACCTGGAATTTCAGGCAGGCACTACTACATCAAGAATAGTTTTTAGGGCCTGGGGAGATGGCTCAGTGGAATAAGCGCTTCCCTGGCAAGCCCAAGGGCCTGAGTTCAATCCCCGGTTCTGCAAAAAAAAAAAAAAAAAAAAAAAAAAAATAGTTTTTAAAAAATTGTTTTAGACATAATTTTGTATCATTATGGTTTGTTATTTACAATTTTGAGCCTTTTTGTTATTTATGCTACAGTGTTTACAGGTATAAGTGCTGTAATATGTTTTCAATAAGTTTTAGTGTCCAAGTCCCAAGTCCCTACTACATGTACCACATAAAGTGGGAATGGAAATACAACCCAGGCGTCAATCTATACCACTTCTCCACTTCTCTTGGTTCACATGACTACTCACAGCACCTGGATGTTGAGAAGAGCAGGCCAGGCCTCCAAAGAGCTGTGGAAAGTCCAGGAATCTATTTATTTATTTATTTAAATGTATTTAGTACACTGTCTACAAGGGCTCGCTACACAGATTGGACTTGTAATGCTCCTCCTATGTTCAGCCTCCCAAATGCTGGGATTACAGGCATGTGCCATGCCAAGTCTCAGTCCCCTCTCAGCCCACCCTGGGGGTGGGGCTGGATGGCACAGTGGGGGTTGAACCCAGTTGCTGTGCCTGTCTAAGCAGGCGCTTTAATCCACTGAGCTATCTGGCTGGCCCATACACTTTCAATGGCAGAAGTGGAAGCCAAACCTAGGTGAATGTTACTGTGTACCAAACATGAGAAATCATGCTCATGAATTCAAAGAGCTGACGTGACTGTGAATCAGGACTTACAGCAGCATAAAGAGGAGCAGGAAGGCGAGTGCAGAATATAGGAAATTCCTGCTAATTCAGTCTGCACTGCACCAAGTCATATCATTACAGATATTAGCCAGAAATGGCTTCGGTAATCTCCTGTATCTCTGTGTCAGTCAGGGTTTTACTAGAGGAACAGATATAACACAAGATGTACAAATGTGTAAGAAATTACAGGACCGGCTTACGACGACCAGCCACAGAGCCTGATGAGGAAGCGGACAGAGGGCGTCTGCACAGTGGAGACTGAAGGATTCAGTCCAGGGTTTGGAGTTCACTGCAATGTTCTGCATAAGTCTGTATCAGGAGGCTGATGGATCTATGATGGAAGACTGATGATTCTATACCAGAAGACTGATAGATCCAGGACAGAAGCCAAACAGTGTGCTCTAGAAGCCAGAAGAGGACATTCAAGCTCTCTGTAAAAACCAGAGCTCCTCTGAGGAAATGGAAGTCTCCTTCCTTCCTCATTTCCCTTTTATGTCCTTTAAGTGATGAGTTACCCTGGGGTGGGCGCTCTCCACCCTAGGGTGTGACATTGCTGAGCTGATTTAGTTAATCTTTTAACTTCTCAAGTTTACACAAGCCATCAGCCACTATAGTCACCAAGTCAGAATCATGAGCCTTTCATAATAAACATGGTCACATTTCTGGGGGAGGGAAATACTTGTGGGAGAATCTGAATCTTGCAAGGAAGAAAGTTGACAAAGTATGGGACAAAAACACCTACAAGTGGCAAGTAAGAGACTTAGATACCAGGTTCTCCATTAGGATTCATTTGCCACAACCTTTTATGCAAGCCATTGATCTCCTCTGGATTACTTAATCACCTTGAAATTACATATCTGTCCTGCATGCTCTGATGGCTTAATGTGAGGTTTGTGTAAGAAAGCAAGCATGAAATTAAAAGCACAATATTGAGTCATGCATGTATGAGGTTAAATGATCTAGGCAATCAAAGGAATTGTCTTTAGATAAGTCAACAGCACAGTATTTATCTGGGAAGAAATACTTATTGAGAGCCATTAAAGCAAATAAGAAAGAGGGCATTAGCCCAAGGTTGCTTGTTTAACTGAAGATCTTGCATAAATATTCTACATGAGCAGGTCAAACCTCAAACCACAATAAATAATAAAAGGAAACTCAACCTTAACTAACCTCTAGCTAAGGGTATGCCAACAGTTGATACCCAAATAACAAAAACAACTAACCATCGCTAATCAGCCAATCATGTCATTTTAGTACTTCACTTCTGTGTTCAATGTATAAAGCTGGCTGCTCATGCTGCAGAGAGAAACTCTGTTAACCACTTCTGTTCTGAGGGCTGCCTTATTCATTTACTATGCTTCATTCACATTCAGTGGTCTACGGTCCTTCTTTAGCCTATGACGTAATATATTAGCTAGACACTGTGCTTGGCACTTCTCATTCTTATCCTGAAAGTGTGTTGTTATTCTTTCATTTGTGAGAAAATGCAAGCTTCAAGTGGCCAAACATCTTTCTGGAGACCACACAGCAGAAAACTTCAGAGCAGCAACTCTACCCGGGTTCTACAAACAACAATGGACAGGAAAGACGAGTCAGACAAGTAAGAAGAAAACAAGAAGAATCCGTCATTAGGATACATAAGTGAGAAACTTCTCAGCATATAATTTGTAGTTAGAGGCCTGCTATGGTCACTGAGACCTTTCAAATATCTATGGGGATCGCTTCTCGGCCTTTTGGCTAAGATCAAGTGTAGTGTCTGTTTAAATACCTAAGGGTGTTCCATGGACACAGAATTCCTGTTTCAAGGGAGCAGAGGCCATTGTTCATATCCTACAAATAATAATTTGCTTCAGTCCTTCCATAGTAAGAAGCCATGATCCACTGCTTATGACCCACAATCTTGATCACAGCTGGAGTCTAGGCAAAGAGAAAACAGGTGTGTAACGTGCATTTGGGATCATCCTTAGGAAAGCTACTTCAAAGTCACTGTTTAGTGCAAAGAGGATGAGATATAGCAAGTGTATGTCATCTGTCTTCCCCTTCATCACCGTCACCACCTCTATCATCACCACCACCATCATAGCCTTGGGCAAGTCGGTTTTCCTCACCACGGTGCCCTTCTGCATAAATTAAGACAGAGCTGGAGAACTTGGGTGAGTCGAGTCACTATTTACTCTACTGCCTGGATCCCATATATTCAGTCATTTTCATGTTTCAGAATTAC
>NW_004524735.1:3666829-3668268 GCF_000260255.1 Octodon degus | reverse complement strand
GGGGAAAACTGGCCTCTGAACTTTTAATGCAGAATTGGGGTGCATCCAAGGAAGATCTTACCCACATAAAAGAGACTGTGGATAACAATTCTGTGAGTTCTCCACTCCAATCCCTTTAGCAGCAAACATGGTTCATCCATTGGTCTCTGTTTGTTTTCTTCAACCACCCCAAAGTTCGAGATAACATTATTGATCTCCTCCTTTACCTGCCACAGTACCTTAATACAATTCAGATGATGTGTCCACGGATTCTCCACTACCTGACCACTGCAGTCATAACAAATGAAGATGTCCAAAGGCCCCGGCAGGTGTTAAAAGATCTATCAAAAGTCATTCAACAAATGGAGTATTACTCAGCTATAAAGAATGATAAACTCAAAGTCTTTATATTGAAGTGGATGCCACATGAAGATATACTGATAAGTGAAATAAGCCAGACACACATGTGTAAATATCATATAGTTTTCCTACTATAAGAACTCAAAAGAAAACATACAAAGAGAAAGGTATAATACATTTAAGAGGAAAGCAAAGACTTGAGGACTAGACAATGAAGAGAGAGCAAGGAGAAGAGCCAGGAAACACGAAAGAGGCAAGCCATAGAGTTATATGTACAAGATGGGTGAGGCAATGATCCTGAGAATCTTCAGAAGATCTTTGAATCTAGCCGTTAACTGGACGGATTCCCACTCTGACTAACTATATATACTGACACCTGTGAAGTAAGCAACTGCACTGAAGATGGCAATTTATAATAGTAGGTTCATGCTTGGAGTGCCTGTCATTATGGTCTTCTGAATATGGGCTGCTTGTCATGACATGCCAGTTGCTGCTGTGCTGTCTCTCGGGTAGATGACTGTTCAAAAAGAAGGGGGTGGTGAATGAAGGCAAGAGACAGGAAAAGGAATGTTGTGGGACTGTCCTGCTTCAAGGTTGTATATGGTTAGATTTCTGGACTATGTGTAAACATAAGAATTACATAATTCTTTATGCTTATTTTTAAAATGTATTCTAAGTTTTAAATGATTTTTCATCATATTCTGTAGGGAATTAAAGTTCAACATATCAATACTTGATGAAAAATACTGTTCCATGTTATGCCTAAGATGTTTGATATTCAGGCAGATAGTGAGGCTAAGCTTAACAGCCTAGGTTGTATGGTAATAACAATAAGCTTCTCTTCTGGAGGGTTAATAACCTAAGTTTGCAGACCAAAAATTAGAGAAAAATGAGGGCCGCAAGGAAAGCCAACGTTTCAGCCCTAGCCTTCCAAGGTCAATGAAGACTCAGAACATATGAGAACTTGTACTGTAACATCATGTAACTCAGTAGTGTCCCAAACTTTCTGATCAAGGAGATTATGGGGCCAAAGAGGAAAGTGACCGATGATGTAGAGTGTGCCTAAGGAGAGTCACATGGAGAGAAAACATTCTCTCAGG
>NW_004524735.1:3650776-3655912 GCF_000260255.1 Octodon degus | reverse complement strand
TGCAAAATATGTTTATTGAATTTCTGGTGCCTCTTCATCTAAACTATAAATATGAAATGCACTCCGACATTTTTTCAGAAAACATTCCATGTCCCAGTTTCAATTGGCAGCAAAAATTTACTCCCTACAAGACAGTGCCCAAAGCTTGTCTTTGTAGTTTTCAATCCCCCACACGCATGCAGCCAGGTTGTGTTAACTAAAGTGCAGCGTTATTAGATTGCACAGCCTGAGTGGCCCTGTTTTAAAATGATTATTCTTAAGCTCTGAGAAATTTGGTGTGGTGGTATCCAGGCAGCATGCACAGATAGTCTGAGGCTTTGATGTGGAGGAATTTCTGGAGCTACAACTACAGTGAAGACAGAAAAAAATACAGCTTGGGTAAGATCACAGATTTAGAAATTAGACCCATTTCAGTTCTGCCACCTACACGATGTGTCACTTGGGAAGCGATGTAATATATCTCAGCTTCAGCTTCCTCGTAAAAAGCAAACATCAAGCAACAGGAGAGCTACCTAAGAGAATATCTGTGACTATAAAGTCTATAAATCACTTAGCCTAGGTTTGGCATTTGTGAGACACTCAATTAGAAGTTCCTGATTCTTTAAAAAAAAAACCTTATATACATTAAAAGTTAAGAAACATTAAAGCCAACATGGTTACAGAGCCTTCCAAACTGTTGCCACTTTCTGATTGAGCTACATGAATGAGAAAATCTAGAAAAAGTCAGGGCTGAGGAAGGAGCTCAGTGACAGAGCAAGTGCTTAGGATGTGGAGGCCATAGGGTTGATCCCCAGTACACACACTCACACATAACCACACACACACACACACACACACACACACACACAAAACCCTCAGGTGATGTTGTTTAAGCTAGCCAAGAATAACTGTGTTATATAAGATAATCATTTGTATGTTTCTCTCCCACTGGAATATAAATCTCTGAAGACACATCTTACCACTTCTTTTATCCTGTTTACTGTCAACATTAGAAAGCCTTTGCCTAATTATTAGTGTTTACTGTGCAGTCAGACCCTAGCTGATAATATCCAGGCCAACTGTTTTTCCTTTATGGGGAGAAAAAGTCACAGGAAAAAAACAGGCAATAAGGCCCATGCAATATGTGTGTCCCTCCTACTTTATCTCATTGTCTTCACAGCTACTGATGAGATAACACCTCCTGTTTTTCTCACAGTACTTGAGAAAATGCAGAGCGTTGATAAGCTCAACCTTCACTTGCTATAGGCCATGAAGCAAGTAGCCAAGCCTGAATCCTAAGCCAGATCACCCCAAACATAAATCTCACTGACTGAATATCTATTCATGATAAGAGCTAAGGGATATTATGAGATTGCATAATCATCAGAATGTTAATACAGTTTATTATCTCATTTCTGGTTCTTCCAAACATCTTAACCAAACCCATACAACTGACTCCCCTTGAATGTCAGAGGCTGACTGCTGTCTACACTGACTAGTGCACACAGCTCCTATGACTGTAGATTACAAATCGTTTTCCTCTCAGAGTTCAGTTCTGAGCATTGAAATGTACGAAGGCTGATCAGGAAATAAAGTGTGCATTTCTATTCTAAAATTTCAGTAAAACACACATTTCTGCGCAACTTCACCAAAACACTAGTCCTCACTTCCAACACATATATCCCATCATTCTTGACACTTTCTGAAGCATCTCTGGATGTCCTTATTCATGGATATCTCTAGAAGTTGTGGTCAAAAGAATAGTGAAGGCTGTGGCAAGTACCACTGAAGGGAAAGGTGGGTTTGCGTGAGCGTTGTGCTGCGTCCTCATCGGCCCTGCACTGGAGCTAGCATTGCACAATGTCTGGCTTTTCCTCAAATCCAAAATGACCTTGATTTCAAGGTTTTGAATTGATTCAAGATGCTGAAGCAGCTGCAGTGGAACAACTAAAGAGGCACGAAAGAGAACTTCCCAAACTGCTTCACAGTGTGGCAAGAATTATAGTCTAAGTGTGCCTCACCCAAGGGGGGTTGTTTTGACAGAACTTAATGGCAATGCATGTGTCATCATAACATTTTTTTTAAATGTGAGCATGCACATAGTTTTCTGCAATACCATAGGTGCCGTCAGTGTAATCTGCCCTTGTGGAGCTTCCTGTTGCATGACAAGTGTGCTCCCTTGACCCCACAGCTCTGCTACCAGCCAGCGGCTTCTAGAGGAAGAGACCTAAGCACCATGCAGATCCACCATTTCTCTGTTTTTGGTGCTTAGCTAATAAAGAAATATTGTTATTTGGGACATGGGCACAACACCTTAGAGCCAGAGCAAGAGTCTCGGAAATATAAAGTGTGACCTGTGGAGTAAATGTCAGCTGTCACATAGAATATATCCCGGGGAGTTCGCTTCCTGCACAAATTCCTTCCAACATGGAGACTAAGAGAACTCCCGAGAGGCAAATAAGATATTCATATTTAATTCCATGACCGATCAAGAGTATCAAGGTTGCACTGATACTCTGGTGAAAACACAGGAAAGAGGTTTAATCTATGTTTAGATTACTCAAAAAGCAGCTGGTGTTGAGTCAAGGAAATTTTCAAGATGGTGGAATCCTTCGCTTTGTATTAGCAGATGCTAAGAGTCTTTCCTGAGGTCTCCTTTGGGAAACTCACAATCCTTCCTAGCTGGAATGAAACCTGTCCCCCTCTCACTTTTCATCACCATTCCCTGGTCACCCTTCAGAGTCCTTGAGGAGGCCAGATAATTGAGTCTCTAATGTTGAAGGTGACTTTCTCTAATGCTTTCCTCCTTACCTTCTTTGTTCACTTGTAATCCTATTAGCTACTTCCCATTGTGAAACATTAACGCATTTCTATGTGATTTCATTTTTTCTTTTTCTTTTTCTTTTTTTTTTTTTTTGCCAGTACTCAAGGGATGGAGACAGCTTATTAGTGACTTTCATGTCAGGTGGTTTTAGCAAAATTGAATGCTAATGAGATGTGATTGGGTGGAAAATTATACCAATAGGGTGCCTGCCTTCTCTAATTGCAGCATAGACTTGGGTGGAAAGTGGGGGCAACCAGTATTTCTTCTACTTAATACTGGTTTTGGAGGCACAGACGGGCACACCATATTTATGAGCTTTCATTGGTGGATAGGGAGAGAGCTCTGCAAATCATCGCAAAGACCAAGGAAAGGAGAAGGATGGTATCGGTTGGATTGTTTCATCTGAAGCCCCATTTATTATTTTCTTCCCAAAACAAAGTGGATAGAAAGTGAAAGAGGATCATGGGAGTGATGGTCTTATCTAAAACAAACTTATTAAAAGAGACAGATTCTTTATTAACTGGTCAGGAGTTAAATGATTAAATAGCTTCTCTCGTCACTGAATTCCAAGCAGAAATCAATGTATATTATACAGTGGCAGCAGCTGAGATTGCAAAAGACCGAGGGCGGCATAAAGACTGTGATTTACTGAAATATTTCATCAGCGTAATGGTCAAGTGACTGGGGGCAGTTTTCTGGTGGAGTGTGGTAGATAGCTTGTTTACATTGCTTGTGTTAGAAGAGCAGCTTGCCTAAACACCCCAATTGTGCAGTGTGCATGGTGCAAAACCATAGCTGTCCACACCGAAAAGAATTGTCTTCACATTGGAGACATTTTTTAAAAAATGAAAGATCTGCTTCATGAAGAGTTATACATTGTCATGCAGTGTGTATGATGTTACCCAGTGGAGTTGGGGTGGTACAGAACCAGCACCATGACTAAAGGGTGGTAAAGCAGTCCCACGTGCTCCTTGGGCCACCACACAGCATGACAGGGACATAAAGAAGACCTTACACTTTCACATAATTGAAGCGCCTAGCTTGACTTTTAATGTGAACTTTCCCTAATACCTACAACTTCTGGGAGTTTGCATCAGTAACATTCTTCCCATCAAAACTTGAGAGAAAGATGTAAAAATTTTAAAGGAGGAAAAATATAAATTTTAACTACATGTTAGCAGCCAAAGTACTATCTGGTAACTGATCATCTCTGGATTATGTGTAAACATTATGCTGCTTAATTAACTGTGAAATGTCTATTTCTAAGAATGATTTGAAATGGCTTGTGATAAATCCTATGTATAGCCAACGTTCTGGGTACCTAGCATTATGCCATAAATTACCCTGGTGATGGCATTATGACATGGAGATCATTTTCTTTTTCTCACAATTCCATGCATTGGGGACCACAAATCACAGAGTCTAGAATGTCCCAGGCCATCTTTATCTTGCCTGTAAGGCAGAGCATAGAAATGCCCGGTTTCTCCCAGCCACCACAGAAGCCTGGTGGCTCATGAACCTGTGGCACTCACAGGGCAAGATAAAACCTGCTGAAGAGGGCAAGGACCTTGGAAGTAATGCGGCAGCAAAAGTAAAAGTTTCACTTGGGGCGAACCAGTTTTCCTGGATTGACCCTGATCTCTTTGCAAGAAAAATTAGTTCTTTTTACCACTCTATAGCAATTGCCACCCAGTTCCAGGAAAAGTACACAGTCCCTCTGAAAGTGTGTGTGTGTGAGTGTGTCTGTGTGTGTGTGTGTGTGTGTCTGTGTGTGTGTGCTCAATACATACTGGTAAGCGAGCGTGCCTTTGTCTTTGGCCATCCTGAGGCACTGACAGCCCAGTCCCCCTTTATACATTCCCAATATTATTTATGTCTTCTGTTTCATCTTTTCCATGCTCCTCAAAGAGGCAGCTGGGGTCTTGGCAAGGACCCTGCCTCCACTGTTCAGCATTTTGGGATAGAAACAGTAGGATGCCTTGTCTTTACTCTTACAGATTTTGGACCCTCAACAGGGATAACGAGCAATCTATGCTCTGGGTTGTTTGTGTCCCTCTTTGCCATCCTTGCTCCGGATGGGATGCCCAAGGTAGATTCTCTCCTCCCAAAGCTGACCCCATAGAAAGACCAGAACAGCTGTGGCTATTGCAAGCTCAACTCTCTTCTTAGGTTCTCCCACAGGCGCCAGTCTGCAGGTACCTGGGTTACTCTCTGGTCCCACAAGTCCTAAGTAGAAGCTATGGACTATTTGTGAATGACCTAGCCTCACAAGCATATCCCAGGGTTTCTCCCCTGAGAAATCAAACATAAACAAAATAAGAAATAAAATAAAA
>NW_004524735.1:3642016-3648854 GCF_000260255.1 Octodon degus | reverse complement strand
TTCCTCCATCCCTTTACATCCCTTTACAAAAAATTTACCTGCAACATATAAAAAATAAGAGAAAAATAGTAAATTGATAATAATTTTTCATGTTTTATGTCTTTATTTCATGGAATCCTTATCAAAATTTTAGCAGAAACTTTCCCCAAAAATGGCAAAGCAAAGTGAAAATTCAAATGGAAATACCAAAGACACTGAGTAGCCAAAATTTTTTTGAAAAAGACAATACAATTTACAATTAAATTGCAAAATCATAGTAATGGAAATAGCATAGAACCAGCAAAAGATAAGCAACATATGGCTAAAATCAAGGGCTTAGAAATAAATCCAAGCACACATGCTCAGGTAATTTTCAACAAGAACAAGCCATGGAAGGAAGACGATCTCTACAGGAAAACGCAGTAGCAAGTTTTCTTTCCCATAAAAAATATTTTTCCCTTTAAAAGTAGAAATTTTAATTGGAAAAGAAAGCATTCACCTTGTGTGACGGTAGTTCCTCTCTTTAAAAATGTTTTGTGATGGAGCTAACAATGTTTGCAATTACCTGAACATCTTCTGTTTTTAGTGAGGCGTATGGCAACCTAAGCTCTCTTTCAGGAGTCTCTTCAGATTTAACTACCTTATCTTTCTCCATTGGGCAGAAGACCTTTGTGGGCATCTTTTGTGACACTACCGTAAAGGCTTTCCCTTCATTGTTACAGGACATTCTGCTCCTGCCTTTAAAGTATTACACACAGAGAGGTCTTTATGACCAATGGTGATTGCTTTCAAGGACTAATGGTAATAATAGACAATAATTCAAGAATATTATGTGTCCTCAAAAACAGAGAGCTGCATTTCAGTGGACTCCACTGATGTCTAAATTACTTATTTATTTATTTATTTTTGATGCAGCGTCTTGCTACACAGCTCAGACTCAGTGATCCCCCATCTCAGCCTCCCCAGCACTGGGATTACAGTCAGACTACTATGCCTGGTTCTGGGCAGGCACTTAGACCTCCGAGCTATCTCCCCAGCCCATGATGTCTAAATTTAGTGCCCAGTGTGGGTCTTAGTACTCTACACAGGACAAGAGGCACTGCGAAACTCCACCTACAGCATCTAGCGGGTCATTTTGAGACACGGGAGTGAAATGGCACTAGATGTCAGCCTTTGTAGTGGTGCGAAAAGCACATCTGAGTTCCCCAAATAATGTAAATTCTCAGTAGGTTGGGTCTTTAATGTTTTCCTTGATGGCCAGTTTGTTCTGTCTCATTACCTGGAGAAAATTAGATGAGATATAAGAAGTAGGAATCATTACTCCCTTTAGATTGAGGTTGATTATCATGAATAATTAGGCGAACTTTCTAGGAAAATGGCCCTGATGCTTTGCATTTACCCATTTGCCCATTAGCTACCTGTAATCCATGGGCTCAAAGGCTTTCGTTCCTCCTGCTAACACATTTCATCCTCCAGTCTTAATTGAAGACACAGGCTTCTGTAGCTGAATATAATAGAATAAAAGATATGAAAAGTGAGTTTTAGGGGAAAGAGAAGAATTCATTTAATCTTAGAAAAAATTCCAAAGTCTTTGCTAGCATGATTATCTCACCTTCATGGTAACAGACAGCTTGCCCCTGGGAACTTGCCGGAGCCAGCTACCTCATTTCAGAGCTCAAGTCATTAAAGGCTGAGGACAGAAGAAACACACTCTCTCCTTCTAAGTGGGCATTTTCTGCACAGAATTGCAGTGCGCTCTCTCCTCGACACTTACACTGACATTACCCGTAATGAAATTCATCATCCTTCACCCCTGCCACAGTGCGTACAGAACGCGAAGGACCTGCCTTTCATTGTTAAGTACTGAGCGATTTTCCCTCTTTAGGATCGTGTGTGTGTGTGTGTGTGTGTGTGTGTGTGTGTGTGTGTGTGTGTGTGAAGATTTTGTTTCTCCAATTGATATTATTTTCTCTTAATGGAAAATGTCTTTCATTTTGTAATTCATTTTAAAGCCAACCCCGGCAGGCACCAAGCAGGGAACACCTGCGGATTGCCAGGCAAGAGGATGGATCCAATTAGAAACTTATTTTTAATGAAGAACATAGAAATGGATGAACAAGTGTGGGGGACGCACGATGATGAGGCTCTGGGAAACACGGGCTCAAAGCAGCACTTAAACTAATGCTTAACGGGACTCACCAAAGCCATCCGCCACTCCAGGTGAGAGATGTTAAGGGGCTAAGACAGCTCAGACAGGAAGCAAAACAGCCCCTGCGGTCTAGGGCTACACGTACAAAAGAGACTGAAGGCTGTAGCCCCAGTATTATGCATATACTACCTTTGTAAAATTTTGTAAGTTTTATAACGTCTCCACTTTTGTCATTTTCCCTACCACTCTGTCTATATATCTGAGGCTGGGAACTTATCGTAGGAGAAGATCGGGGGTGCCCTGAGTGTGTCTGAAATAGAAGCAGGAAGATTAGATCTTCCGCGGAAGAGAGATGGTGGCCATTGAAGAATGAAAATGAAAATATAAACAAGCCAGAATGCTTGAGCCCAGAAGGAAAAGGAGAGTTGGTGTGCATTGTGCAGCAGGTCAAGTTGGACACTCCCAGCAGCCTCTGGTCTTCCCAATTCATAGCTGGGACTGAAAGCACCATGTCAATTTTAATAATTAGCAGCTTTAGGCAAATAGCAGTTTAATAGATTAATCTTTTAGAGGATTAATTAAATATGATTCTATGCTTATATTCAAGGTCTTATAGCGCTGGTCTCATAAGAATAGAGCAAATGAATTGTGCTTATTATTTTTGAAATATCTATTTTGCAAACTTTAAGTGTTATTCATGATTTTGAAAGGGAACATGTTTTCCTTTAGTGGCTTGGCTTTGTCTCTGTCTATAAATAAGAACTACTACCTTTTAAAATAAAATTTTAAATTTTATGCTATATTTGAAAAGAAATATTGACGAGCACTGAGATTCCTCTTGCTATATAATCCAAAGCTTGACAAGGATCTGGCCACTTGAGATGAATAGCTCAAAATAGCATAGAATAATCATTAAGTGTTAAGTATGGATTTTAGAAGAAGAATATTTTATTGCATTATTAGATAATATCAAAAATAGTCATTATGAAGGAAAAGGAATGAGAAAAAAGGAGAAAATATTTTCAAAAAACATTAGCACTCAGTGATTGGATTTCCCATGCATCAGTGAACTAATGTCATGATGAGATTTATCATAAGACAAAACAGTTCCACTAAATAATTTTCACAGTCCTTAATTTTTTAACTTTGAGAAATATTTTAAAGGACAATATCAACTTCTTGGTAGTAGTATAATTTGGTGAAAGTATTCCGGAAGGTACTTGGTAATAGTCAATGAAAGTCATAAGAACAAATAAACGTCTTTTCCAGGAACATTTTTCTCTGAATGAACCCATGTATCATGTAAGTATGGTTGATATTCTTTGTTTTGTCTTTTTGAGACAACGTCTCACAATACAGCTAAGGCTGGCCTTGAGCTCACTTTGGAGCCCAGGCTGGTCTCAAACTTGCAAGATCCTTCTGCCTCAGCCTCCCGAGTATGGGGATTACATGCCCAACCATGTCCTGCTATTAAGCCTGTTTAATAATACATATAAATGAAATGACCTAAAATGCTGATAATAAGAAATTGTCTAAATAATCTAGAATATGTCCACAGGACTAAATATTCAGCAACAACTTAAGAGAGCCTTTAGAAAATTGTTTAATTGTATTTGAAAACAGTCACAAAAATTAAATAACTGACGAGGCTATTTCATAACAGTAAAGATTCATGAAAAATGCAGAGTTTAGAAGTTGTATATAATGTTAAGGGAAAAACTACACTTGTACCATGGGAACTATTGTAACCACTGATTTTAGGTTGCATTGGTTTCTTTTTTCTTTTTTTTCCAGAACCAGGGATTGAACTCAGGCCCTTGCGCTTGCCGGGGAAGTGCTTATTCCACTGAGCCATCTCCCCGGCCCCAGGTTGCATTGGTTTCTACCGGGTCACAAGGAAACTACTTTTCTCAAAAGGAGAACAAAGAAATGAAAGGGTGTGAGATTTTGATTTATTCATTAATTATTCATTACTTATTCATCTAGTCACATAGCCCTCGTTTTCCTAAATGCCCACCATGTGCTGAGCAGTGCATTAGAAGATACTGTAGTGTGATTGAGTAGTTCGTAGAAGTGACATCACCATGTCAACTTTTGTTTTCACTGCGTAGCTATGATTTCCTTACATAGGGAGACATAGTTATCATTCAAATGTAAGCTTCAGAGACTCCTGAAATAATGTAAAATATGACAATAAAAATAAAATGCATAGAGCACTGGCCATGTGCCCAGATCTGGCCAGAAAGTTTCAAATACAATCTGTGATTCACCTGCCACCTCAACAGATTATGTAGGCAGACATGCTTTACAGATGAGAAGAGGAAGTGCTCAGGGATTGTCCCTTGTCGCTGCACTATAAAACTATCAAGCAAGCGGGAAGACTTCAGCAAAAAGTGTTTAATCTTTTGACCTGTATACTCTCAAACATATCAATTTCTCCCTGAAACTTCAGATTCTCTCAGAAACAACATCTCCCTGAAGAGATGACAAGACACAGCTAGCGAGCTGCACAGTGCTGTGTGGTGTCATGTTCTGATAGAGAGACCACTGGGATGCTTTCTAAGTCTTCATTATTCACAAAATTCATTCTCTTTTCTGTGTATTTTATTCATAAATTTAAGAACAGGGTTTATCTGTTTTCTAGGAAGAATATGTCCATTGTTTATTTGTTTTAGTTTTTAAGTTTGATGAGTGCCTGTTGGTAGCACCCAATGCTTGTGTCCAGCATGCCAAGCTAGTACATGGGCAAAACGTAACACATCCATTTTATTCCCATAATTTTATTGAGAAATAAATAGCAATGAGACAGTTTCAAATTAAATTAGTAGGACAGTTCCAATAATTAACACATTGCATACTGCCTTCCTAGCAGTTATTTGTTGTACAAGATGCAGACATGATATCCTATTTACAAACACTATTAGAACAAATCCCTCCATTCATTGAATTAAGAGAATGTAGCCATACATCTAGCCTAACCATTTTGAGTATACAGATACAAAATGGTCATTCATCTGTATCCCCTTTTTTTGTTTAGTTCCGTCATTTAAATATTATAGGTGTGAACTCAGCCAAATATTCCAAAGTAGTCCAGTAGTCCATAATAGTATTGGGTCTTCTGCTTGACTGGCAATGTCAGAAGTTGTTGACCTGAATCCCCCACAGCTCAAAATAACAGCATGGCTTTACTTCTTGTACTTTGTTTTTATACTTTTCTGCTGGATGGTTAAGACCAAGATAAAGCAGGACCTATGCAATAAGAGTTGTAGCTTTTGGATCTGATAAGGTCAGTGAAGTTTCCTAAGGATTTATCCTGAGATCCTGTACCTCAGATTGTAGAACCTTTGTCAGTGTCAGCCATGTGGATGAGCCACGGCCATTGTGCTCTCTGTGAAAACCTGAGAGAATGTTTTCTCTCCATGTGATTCTCTTTAGGCACACTCTACATCATCGATCACTTTCCTCTTTGGCCCCATAATCTCCTTGACCAGAAAGTTTGGCATACAACTGAGTTACATTTTGGACGTAACCCATCCTAATTCTTTCCTCTTATACTCTGGTTTACTCTTCAGATCGTATAAATCTTTCACCTTTTACTAATTCTTTCCTCTTCTCCTTCTTCTTGCCACCTCACTTTTCTCCATCTCTTGGTTCCTTTTCCTTTTGCAACAGACTAATTCCCCTGTTCCTTTTTTTTTTGTGTGGAACTGGGGATTGAACTCAGGCCCTCGTGCTTGCCAGGGAAGCACTTATTCTGCTGAGCCATTCCCCCGGTCCCTTATTATCTTTTATATTGTTTTTATTTCACATTTTTCATAGAAGAGAAATTATGCAGCATTCCATTGTCATGAATGTGGCATGGGTCTTGCGTGCCTGTCACTGTGGTGGGCTCTTAGAGTGTGGCGCTCTATTCCTCCTTTGCAGTTTGTGTGAGAATCAATGTACAGCTCAGAATTTTGATGGATTTTGAGTCCTGGCTCTGCCAGTAATTGGGACTGTAGCATATTATATTGCAAGCTATTAATCAATTTTAAGTGTCAGTTTCTCCATTCATAAAATGGGAAGAATACACATAAGTGTTACTGTGAAGATTATATATAACAGTCTAGTCCTAAGGAGCTTTAACTCATTTGGTCATCAAAAAATAAAACATCAAATAAAAAGCTATATGTTAGTTTGTCTATATCTGGATTTATATACATTGAGAGCTAAAAATCAGGTAAAGGTTGTCATACAAAAATTGTTTGCATCTCTAGATCTTCTAGATGTTAAGTCATGAGAGAAGATAAGCAAAGTTTCAGTCTTCCTATTCTGATTCACATCAGGATTCAAGAATGATTTGCAATTAATTTTCTATACTTGTTCCTTGTTGATCAGCTGATGCATATGCTTCCCTGGAATTGGATTTTTATCCAAGCGTGGCAAATTAAATTTCCAATTTAACAATTAAGCCATCAGATTAGCGAATACAACTGTGACTCTAGTTTACCCTGGGATGGATTCTAGCTCCCCAGACTGCACGGTACTGGCTTTGCGAGGGTGGCCCCACAGGCTGGCCCTGGTGGCAGAGGCCGGTGACAGCTCGCATTCTAGTCCAGTGTCCAGGCAGCTACACTCAGAGGGCGAGGATTTTTGTGGCAGGGCTTGTCCCTCATGGTGGCTGCCATACTGCTCTCCCTTCATGGCCAGTTTATTACTTAGAGGAAGAAA
>NW_004524735.1:3638479-3641341 GCF_000260255.1 Octodon degus | reverse complement strand
CATTTGGCCACCATTTGGAAACACAAAATTCTTCTCTGCAGCGCCTGATATCTTAGAAACAAAGGCCAGACCTGCTGATACCCAGATATTGATATCAACGAGAGGGGTCCTTGAATCTAACTTTTCTGGAATTATATATTCTTTATAGTGCCTGTAGAAAAGAAAACAACTCCTCTGAGAAACTAGCAACCAGCAACCATCACAGATTTGTGAAGCTAGACAGGCATCCCATTTACAGCATCACAATTTGCTTATTTTGAAAAGGAAGCAAATGGGAATTTTGTTAAGTCCAAAAAGTTGAACTAACAGAATGAAAGAGTAAGATATTCCAAACATTCTAGCTTTGGCTTACTGCTAAATCCCCAGAGGCAGAAGGTAAATATGCCACTAAATAGCTCTGCTTGCCTGCATGATCTGCTTCACTGTTTTTGCAATAAGCTTAATGATCTTACTGTTGGCAACATAAATCCTCCTCGCGTTCCTCACTACGTCCTGGCTGCTCACTGCATAACAAGATGGAGGGATCAATGTGCAGTAGTGTGTTCCGAGTAGGGACAAATTGTGAACAAACACACATACACAATATTTTTATAATTCACTGCCAGTAACTGGATTCCCTCCCTCTCAGGATCCGTGTTCTTTTGCTGCTGAATCCCATTTCTGTGCACATCAGTGGGTTGTAAAGGCCAGTTCTGAAAACAGACACGGTTTTGAAGGGTGGAGGTAACACCATTCACAGAAAAGAGGAGGCAGTGAGGAAAAAGACCATTCTCAGGTTATTAAATCTTTGTCTTCCGCTTTTTAAATTGTAAATGTTTTCACTTTGCCTACATAACCCCCGTATATTTCCCATCGATGTACAAAGAGGCATCTTCTGAGATTTCTCTTGAAGGATGAATAAAACTGTCAGATTTCTAGTGCTAAAAGATTAATATTATGATAATTACTTCGTAAAAAATAAATTAAGAAAGTGCCAAAACAGCCTCTTGCCAACTTCACATCTCTGTAAAATGCAGGCAAGCTGACACCCATGGCCTGTGTGGTGGGTGATCTAATGCTCTTTGCTCAAGGGATGGGGAGGGATGGGTCAGCAATTACTCTCTTTTACCTTCCAGACATTTCTGGAAGGGAACTCTTCATGATCCAACCAGGAACAGATACTGGAGGCCAAAATCATACAAACTGAGCTCCAGAAGGGTTTCACCTTTGCTTGTGCATATGGCTTTGGAATTAAGACTAAACTATGTGAATGGAATTTTAGTGAAAGAAATGAATCAATGCAGCAAAAACTAAAACTAAGCAACAACAACGACAACAACAACAAAAACAAAAACCCAATATCATCACTCTTGCATAGGAGAAGGCTGATCAGCCTGCCGAAGGCTCAGCATGGGTCAAGGCCCCATTTGCTGAGGAGGTATTTCATCATCCTTTGGCTTTCCCTAAGCTCTCTTTCTGCTGCCTCTAATAGAAATAGAACTTCTTACCTAGCTTTTTCCAGGTTGAACTAATGACCTAAAAACTCTAAAATTTGATGTATTCATCTCTAAGTTCAAAATATCAATTTTTACCTGACATAAAACATGGCAGCATGACCGCTGGAGCTGTACATCTGGTCTACCCATTTAGGACAAGTGTTCTTACCAAAATGGCATCCATAGTCATTCTGGCTGAGCTGAGGTCATTGTGTGAAACGTTTCTTCACACAGGTCCCATTTTATAGACAAGAACACCAAAAATAAAACAAAGAACCAAACAACAGCAACAAAAAGCCCTACTCACTCCCTCAAGTTCTAAACTCCAGCTATTCACTTATCACTCACATAAGCACAAGTGTGCCTAGGAGAACAGATGAGTAACTGAATTAGGATTAACTAATTATCCAGAATATGAGAGCTGTAGAGGGTTCTATCCAATCCATCAGGCATACATTTATACACACAAGAACTCTTTTTTTAAAAAAAGAATTTCTCCAAATTCCTTTGGAGAAATGAATTTTTCATTTAAAAATATTCAGCAGTGGAGTGGTTCCTACTAACACTTTCTGCCCTGATGTAAGGTCATAGCCAGTTACTGGGAAGTTGATGGTGCAGCATGGGTTTATCTGAGCATCATTTGGCTTTTGACTTTGTGAGTTTCCAGGCTAGATCTCGTGTCCTTGTGCATGATGCTCTTGGTTTCTTAGATATTGATTGTTCCCCAAGGGTAGCCATCTAGTCAGTGGGCTTTTCCTTGACTAAGACAAAAGTTATAAACAAAGTTCTTATTAACTATTGCAGAAATTCCTAAACTTAAACACTGCAAAGAAGGGTTATTGCCCCACGAGGTATTTATGTGACTCATTTTGCTTGCTACGGTGAGATTGTTTTTATAACCACCTCTGGTTTTAAAAGTGGGAAATAGCTATATTTCAAGTAAATACACCTGGGAAGCATCTTCCCCATTACTCAAATATCTTATACCCAAGGCTGCACAAGCTAAGATAAAAGCTCTCCATTTGGGACAAAGGATTTTCCTTGACCCAGGGTTATAAATGGGCTTTTTAAACATGTAAGCAGTGCACAAAATCATTAGTCAAAAAAGAACAAAAAGCAGAAATTCTGTTTCTCACCTAAGAAAGAAGAGAGGAGAGAGGCTCTTTCAGAGCCCTGCACTGGGGGTCTCTTTCTGTCCGACCCCAACAGCACGGAGCATGTGGTCTCCACTGCTCTTCCTTCCCCTTCCCTCTTGATCGTCCACTGGCTGCCTCCGCTAATGGACTGAATGCTTGAGGAAGCCACAGTCTTCTCCATTCTGTATGTTTTGTGCTTAGTATAGTGAATGCCACACAGGGGCTCTCTCCAAATGTTTATAGATTGATTG
>NW_004524735.1:3626892-3632260 GCF_000260255.1 Octodon degus | reverse complement strand
CTGGGTGTGCAATTCTTTGGTGTAATTTTGATAAGATTTGTTTTGGCTATAACCAAAATTAAAATGGACAGCATAATCCATTAGTAGTTGCTAAAATTTTGTCATGCATTTTAAAATTTGAATTTAACAGAGGTTGTTGGGGGTTTTGTATGTGCAGAGATGAAATTTGGCAGATATTTGCATATAATGATATGCCTATAATTAGTTTCTGTGGGGCAAGAATGATCTTATTCACTGTTCACACCAGGGAGACACTCAGCGAGTATTAGTTGAGTGAATAAATGAATTAATGATCAAATTGTCAGTAAGAGGAAAAATAACCCTTTCATATTTCTATACTGCTTAATGTGCTATTTACTGAGTTGGTTTAACTCATCTTTAAACTATCTGAATATTTCAAATATCCTATGAAGCAGCTAAGTTTTGTTTTCTTAGCCTCACCAAGAAGGACCTTACTCCTGGAAATCAGTAGGTAAGGATTTGCGTACAGATCTTTCTATAGTCATGCCAGTGCCTCAGGCAAGAGCAACAGGCTTGCGTTAAGTACCAGGGCTTTATAGAAGAAAAATTACGAAATAGATACAAATCTATTTTCACCCTGAACCTCATTGTTCAGAGGTCCTTTCCCACCTCAGGGTCCCCAGGAAAACCCTCCAAGCTCCTCCTCTCTTGTCCACCCTCTTTCAAGACCTGCTCTCCAGAAGGACTTGAGAAATGTTATATCCACAAATTACAGCTTAACAAAGACCCCTTTGGGAAAGTTTTGTTTGCAACAGAGCACAGGACACAATCTGGGTTGTCCCCACTGTCTTCCTAGCTCTGAAAGGACAGCTAGTTTGTCATAAATCATCGTACAAGATGCGCAAGGAGACAGCCAGCTCTGGTTGCCTACCCAGTCTTACCGTGCCTACATCCTGTAGAATCGCGACTTCCATCCTATAAAGGGGCTTCAGACCTAATTTTGTCTGCTGTTTGAGCAAGCTATTGGATTGTGTCTTTGTCCTTTAACCACAATGTAACTTATATCTGACTGCATATTATCTGCCTAATCCAAATAGGAGCCAGGCACTCTTCATCAGATTGCCATTATGACAAGGACAAATCTCACAGTTACTTAAAAAGAGAGCTTTCTTTAAATGAAGGTCCAGACTCACTGGTCTGGTTTATTGAGTTGTGCAATCTTGTCCTCTAAAGACACAGCTCACTTCTGTGCCCCAGATGAAGCCCGGGGTTACCATCTACACCCTGTAGATGACCAGTTCTGTGTTGAACCCCCAAACTTTTACCAAGAACCTGTGCTGAATTTTCCATGAACACAGTTTGATCTGGTCTTACCATTTCACTGGTTCTCTAAAGCATTAAATAAATTCATTGTTATGTGTATTGGTATCTATGGGAGGATCAGGTTTTTAACTTTTTGAAAACTATGCCCTAATGATTGTTCCATCCACATGCCTTAGTGGAAACCTGACAGAGCCAGCTACACTAGGGAGAATTCCTGGCAGGCTGTGCAGTTGCTGAAGCTTCTTGGCTTCTCACGTGCACCTTAAACACCAGTGAATTTCCTTGCTGATGACCCCACTCTTCCCACTCTTCCCTAGATTTAGCTTTACATATTTCCGTATAAGGAGTATGTTTTTGTTGTTGTTTCTCCTTGTACATGGGCTACAAGTTACTCTCTTTTGGGTTCTCCTTTGGATGGCATGGATCATTTATTTTCTGTTTGTTGAAAGTGATGAATCTGACTTGGGTCTCTTTGTGTGCACCTCCATCTGAGTTGTGCGCTCAAATCAATTAAGATCTGTGAGCCCATTGGGAAAAAGAAGGAACCTTCCAGACCAGACTGGTAAATTTGAACATTATTGCTCTCTTTCATTTTAACCTTAGAACTGAAACTGTAGGAACTTCATGTGTCTATGTAATTGGTACAAACATTTTTATCTCTCATTGTATACATGTAAAATGTTTTCTCATCCCTAGAGGATGTTAATAAATTAGGCTTTATCTTCCATTAAAGAAACTCTGTTCTCATGGTTTAGAAAGATTAAATGTTTGTAAATATCGAATAGACCACAAATGCAGAGAAAATAAAGCTGATATAATAATTTCAGGCACTCGATTTTAAAAATCTCTAGAAACTCTTAATTCAGAAGTATTTCTATATAGTTGTAAAAGTTCACATAGTTAAGATGAATCTGTGGACACACCAGGCCAGCTGATTTTTTAAAATTTTTTTTAGAAAAAGAAGAACTCTAGAGTAGGAGAGACAGCTCAGTGGACTAAATGCCTGCTTAGACAAACACAGCAACCGGGTTTGATGCCTGGCGCCACCCTGCCCCTGGGCACTCTGAACAGGCCAGTGAGTAGGTGTCATGGCGCACACCTGTAATCCCAGCGACGGGCAGGCTGAAAACAGGAGCATCACTACAAGTTCAAGCTGCATTGTGAGACCCTGTATCACTTACATTAAAGAAAGAAAGAAAGAAAGAAAGAAAGAAAGAAAGAAAGAAAGAAAGAAAGAAAGAAAGAAAGAACTCCAAATAGCAAAAAGGGTTTTCCATTTGACTAGGGTCAAAACAAGAGGGCCTGGCTCCGATTTTGAGTAATGTCCTAGCTGTTTGGCTTCAATCAGTTACTCAACACCTGAGCCTGAGGTTGTTTATATTCCACATACTGCCTGTCCCACTTAATATCATCTGTCCCGTCTCAGAAAGTGGTTCACAGTAACAAACTAGAGAATCATATGGGGTTGTCTACAAACAAATCCTCTACACAACTGAGGTGGAGGGTGTTTTATAAAATACTTGTACCCAGAAAGACACAAGTGTAAAACATGTAGAATCAACCCCTTTATTGTCCTTCTTATCACTGGATTCCGTTACATTGAAAATATTCCACTTATGCCATTCATAGTAAGTGGATGCCAGATATATGGAAAAGTATAGAACAATGGAATCCCTTCGAAGGCAATTACAATCTAATTCTCAAAGAGTGTGTTTTGGTTTGTTAGCATTTCCATAACCAAGTATCACAGACTGCTTGGGTACACAAAAGAAAGGGTTTTTTTTTTCATGGTCCCGGAGCCTCAAGTTTCTGTTCCTGCACTGGTTCTTTCCTTGGCTGGGAGATGGGTCCCTTTCTCACTATTCTCACAGGGTCTCTTTCAGGATGTACACATCTCTGGTTTTTCTTTGTGTATTCAAATTTCTTCTTCCTATAAATAAAATAGAATGGATGAGAGAAGTACCTTAAAAGTCACATTTGAAATTTTTTTCACCCTTTAAAATCTCCCTCTCAAAATAGTCACATTCTGAGGTGCTGGTACTTAAGTTTCCGCCATACAAATTTTAAGGAAACAAAATTTAGTTCCTAAAAAGAAGAACATTTAGAAGTGAATATAACAAGAAGCAGTGGAGAACTGTGTTATATAAGTCATGATACTATAAATCTTCAAAAGCCAAGGAAGTTCTTTAAAGGACTTTTACATCCCTTTACATCATAAAGGGATGTAAGAGTGGGTTGGCCCATAGGCAGGACGGTGTAGATACCTGATATAAAAAGAGCTGTAAAGGATGGGTTTGTGTCACCTGGTTGGCCTGCCCCTTGTGATAATAACAATGGGTAACTCTTTAACTTATAAATATTGTAATTTACATTCGTTTTGATCATACGCCTAACATCCTAATCTATATAAGAGGCATACAACCTGTGTATACTGAATCCCAAAGTTTTTGCTGCTCCACAGTTCAGCCTCAGCACTCTACCTTTTCAAACAGTACTTGAACTCTCATGATTTTGCTTTCTCATAATTTAGAGCACAAGTGTTCTAGATATTCAGCTCCAAGAAGAAAAAAATATCCAGGACAAACTCAATGGTGTTAGAAGGGGGATAGGAGTAGATCAGCACTGTATTATTTAGGTGAATTCTAAATACAGCAGACTTCAAAACTGTATTATATGTGTTAACTTTAATTAAGGAAATTTTATCATAGTTTTCTTGTATGAATCAGAGAACTCCTCTCATTCTTAAGTAAGGTACTCCTGTTAGCTCCCGGCTCTTCTAGTTAGTGTTTAAGCAACTGTGTGAGCTGGGTGCCTATCCGAAGACACAAAGTCATTTTTCCTCATCTGAGGTTCCATGCACTTTCCACGTCCTGTATTCCTAATTTATATTCCACTCCCAGAATGCATAATAAATTATTTCCCCAGTGAAGCTATGAGTCTTCAAAAACTCAACCTAAAATATTTAAGTTGCATAAAAATTTGGGGCATGATCAGCGAGCTGGAATAAACTGTTACTTAAGGCATGATTAAAAATGCCACAATGTCAGAAATGTCACACTGCTCTGTAAGCAGGAAAGCTTGCAGAACAGGAACTGAGCACAAGGACTTCTTCAGAAAGTTCAATTGAAAACCCTCATCACTTCTGGGCGGATCCAAAAGAGCATAATAAAATGCATTTATTTGAACAGCAATTATTCTTGTAGTGATAGATCTAAAATGAATAAGAAAATATATAACCAGAGGCACACACAGATATTTATGTACAAGAAAGCTCACTAGCATGACATGCGCAGGAGGTGGGAACATTATCAGTGGTGTAGAGTTTATGAATTAAATTACAGTGCATCTGTTGGACAAATTATTATGCCACTGTTTAAGAAAATCAGAGATCTTCACAAACTCTCACCTTAAATCTTGTCCTCTGAATAACTAATGCGAAGACAACAACATGCAAGGTAGTAATTATTATAACTGTCGTGCTAACCTGTTTTGAAACTTTTTGATTGCTATTTTATCTTTTTACTCATTAAAATAAATTATAATGCTGAGACAGCAATTGAGATTGGGTGTGCAGATTCCCATCAAGGTAATAACTTGCTTTCCTTATGTGTCCTTAGAGATCTGATTGGACTGCTCTGTCTCCATCCATTCTCTTACAGAACCTGAACTCATCCAGTAACAGACAGAAGGCAGAATGTAGAAGGTTGAGTATCTCAAAACATGTACATAATGGAGATTTCTAGAAAGATAAGGATCAACAAGGAAGAAAGAAAAAGAAAAAGAAGTTTTATAAATATTTTTGCTACAAATATTTACTAATTTTTCTGAAAATTGTTAAGGGAAAATTTAAAATACTTAACTTGGATATTGTGGACATTTTTCTGAAAATTGTTAAGGGATGATTTAAAACACTCAACTTGGATATCATGGACAGCTGCATAACCTAGACAGGGAGCTGTTCTGTGCACTTCAATTTAAACGTGCTCTGCTCTGCTCTGCTCTCTCAAAAAAGAGCACGACCATCAGATGGAGCTTAATGATGCCTCTCTTCCAGAAGTAGGGATAGCCCTTGGTTTCAAGAAGA
>NW_004524735.1:3613410-3626697 GCF_000260255.1 Octodon degus | reverse complement strand
TATAAAAGTCAATCCTCTGCCCACTTCAGCACTGTGCTGTATGGATGTTCAAAAGGCTTTCCAACGCCTCATCTGAGACCTTATATGAATATTCTTTCCAGTGTATCAGGGGTCAGGGCCAAATATTGTGTCATAGGAAAGCTCTGTGAAACCCAGGGCTGCTGGTTTTATTTAGGTCAGCTACACAATTATTCATTCATTCATTCATTCATTCATTCATTCACTCTTTAGCACCAACTTGAGCTAGGTATTATGGATTTAGTATTAAATGCCACATTATCTCTGTTCCTCAATAGAGGCAGACAGTCTAGACAAATCAGTAGCAAGTGTTTAAATTTAATTCAGTGTGGAACAGGCTAAACTAAGGACATGATCCAAATGCTCCGTGGACATATTTACTTCTGAATTGGAAATAATACAAAACAAGAACACTTTCATCCGGGTTCTAGTTCTGAGCTGAGAATGTCAGAGCCATAGTGACGTGCTCTGTACCCCAAAGCTACCATTCCCTGAATGAATGGCTGATTCATTTATTTTTCCCCCAGTCTGCATCTCAGTTAGTGTCTCCAATATCCACCGAGTTGACCAAGCCTAAAACTCAGGAATCATCCTTGATGTCTTTCCTTTCCTCACTCCTATAATGAAAGAATTAACAAGGTTTTTGGGTTCTGCCTTTTAAATAATTCCCTGCTTCCACTTCTTCCAGTCCCACCACCACTGCTCCAGGCCAAACATCTGTCTTCACTCACCAGAACCATGGCAACAGACTTCTGCATAACCTGCCATTCCTTTTCTTCTCTTCATCAAACCCTTATTTCAACAGTAGCCAGAGAGAGTGTTTCATAATAGGTATCAAATTACATTACTCCCTGGCATGAAGCCTGCTATTGTCATCCTGTTCATGTGTGGGAAGCCCAGAGCACCCATCCCCACTGCCTACCCCACTGTCGTGGGATCTGCTCCTGTGACCCAACAATCTCACCAAGTGCCTCCCTCCCCATGCACTCCATGTGTTCATGTGCCTTTCAGGTGCACTTTTCTACCTATGAGATTTTACACGTCACAGTCCCTCCAGGACATTTTCATCTTGTTACCAAGGAGACTCATGTATATTCTTTTCTATTCAGATTAAGCACTACCATCTCAGAGAGGCTTTTCCAAAATCATTTTTCCCACAACCTCCACCACATGCTAATGACCACATCATTTTGATTCTAGAACATATCAGCACGGTATAAAATGTGTTGGCATAGAGGAAAGGACTTATAGCTACTTGTAATTTTCATCAGGACACTCAAAATCAAGTTAAATAATGTAAATTTTATGGCAAATATGTCACTTTTATACAAAGTTTCAGAACTACACCCCCAGAAAATCCTCAATGTTCCAAAGAAGCTAAAGTCTCTAACTCCATTTAAAATTCTAGAAGTGTCATGAATTATGCTTAAGTATTACTCTTTGCTCATTGGTTTGATTTTTACACCAGGATGCAGGCTTTCTATGATTCTCAGTCATAGTCCAGCACATAGATCAATAAATATCAATAAATAGATTAAGTATAAGACATATAATACCATAATATCGACAAGGCCTGACACTTTCCTTGTCCTCCATTCCCTTGTTTGTCAGCTGTTCATTAACTCCTTGATTCATTTACAGAGCTGAAATTTAATACAGACTTATCTTTAGAAGATGTTATGCAGAATTAAGGAAACAAACAAACAAAAACCTTCCCCTGAAGGATCTTCTAGTTTTCAGAAAATTTATTTGGAAGAGGCAAATAATAAATACAACAAATAATTGAACTACAAAGTATTTAGACGCATTACAGAAAAGATGAGGGAAAAGGAGGCACCATGTGAAGGTCATCTAGCTAGGTGACAACAACTGAGCTCACCACCAAAGAACACGAAGTGCAGATGCTATTGTCAGGCCTGGTTTCATGGACTTGGACTTTTGTGATAGACTAGAACTGGGTTCCTGAGCTGGGGACACATAGGAGGTCCTGGATGGGCAAGCAAGAAAAGTGCCATCTGTGTTTACAGCTGTTTACTTTGGATGAGCTCCACCTCCTATCGGATGAGCAACTTTACCTCCAGAGGAGCTGGAAGGGAATCTTAATGTGAAGGGCATCTTTGTGGATCTTGGCTGCCACTCTGAGAATCTAATGTATCCTGAGCCCAGGCGGAGCTGAGACAGCGATGCTAGCTCTGGTGAAGATAAAGTATTATGTATCACAAATGTACCAATAAAAAGGAAATTATATACTAATAAAGCTGTGGAAAGGAATAACTTCCATGTTGTTGGTGAGACTGTGAACTTCCAACCACTATGGAGAGCACTTTGAAGATTCCTCAAGAAACTAAATTTAGAAATGTGTTTCAACTCAGGTATTCCCCTTCTAGGTATTTTTCCAAAAGTAGCAAAGGCATAAAATGACAGTGACATGTGAATATTCATGCTTAGAGCAGCATAACTTATAATAGATAAATCCTGTATGTAGCACATATGTGCATCAACAGATGATCCCATGTGTCCTCATGCACAACAGAGTATGACTTTACCATAAGTAAGGATGAGCTTGAGACGATAGTAGTCAGGGAGAGAAATCAGACACACAAGCTTAAATGTTACATGGCTTCTGTGCTGGTTGATAAACTGTGTCAAGTAGAGAAATGTAGAATTTTAAGTAAGTGACTCAGCAGAGAGAGTCAAGATTCTTAGTTTGTAAGCATCCTTATCCTGTACAAGAGGAGGGCCTGGACATTGTGTGAGTTCTACACCCCCAGCCCCAGGGTAATTTGTTTACAACGTAAGGAGGGCAAAGAGGCTGACTAAAAGCTGCAGCTGCTGCCCTTCCCTTTGCTCCTCGCTGTTTTTCTGCGGCCATGAACTGCTGCCCTCTGCCATGTGCCACTCTGCCTGGGATTCAGCCGAGTATAGACTGAAACCTCCACAAACTGTGAGCTAAATTAACCTTTCCTTCCTTAAATTTGGGTATTGGGTATTTTGTCCCAGGAACAAGTGACAAGTAACTGAGACAGCTTCTTTTATATGAGAAACCTGAATTAGAAATAAATTGAAGACCAAAATAAAAGACTGATAAAAAGAAACAGGAGATGAAAATTTTACAAAAGTGAAGGAGACACAGAAATGAAGGAAGGAAAAAGGGGAGGTGTAGGTGATGGATAAAGAATTAGGGGCTGTTATGCCCATGTACCAACTGCCTCAGTGCACACAACCGTTATGTTGTATGTTTACTAATATAATTGGTTAAATGAGAAGAATTAGAAATGGTATTTGATAAATGTAATGGTTATGTGATGAAAGGAAAGTGAAATTATAAAATATAACTCCCTTCCTCCTGGGGCTATGGAAAAACTGCCTTCAGTGAAGCTGGTCGTTGCTGTCTAAAAGTCAGGGGACTGCTAGAACCTAGTTCAGGAGATGGTTCTAAGGGCCTCTACGGTGGGGGGATCCCAGCTGGCAACCAAGCTACAACTTTCACCAGCAGGGGATTTAAAGACCAGTGAGGAGCTCTGGGTGAACCTCAGCCTGAACATGCCTTGAAGGGATTCACACCTGCAAGCGATCCTTGGTTCTATTTTTTTCTTGACTTTTTAAAATTAATTTTGTTGATTTGCTGTAGATATGCATAATGTTCACATTCATTGTAGAGGATTGGTACCTGTACATGATAAGTCTTAATTTTCTTCATTAAAGTCTTGGTTTTTTCCCCATTCTCCTTCCTCACTTCAACCCCCCTTCCCTTCCTTTTTTAAAGAGATTTGTATCCATTTTCTTTCTGTTCTTTCCTTCTATTTCTCCACCCGCTCCCCTTTCCCCTTTACCTGTGAACATTTTCCTCCTAGTTCCCAGTGCTTATTACATATTTTGACCTTTATTTGCACTTCATATCAGAGAAACAATATTTAAATATGCATGGCCAGTTTCTTTCATTTAAGAGTATGTTTTCAAGGTGTATACATTTGCATCAAAATCTCTCAAGTTTCTCCTTCTTTGTACCAGCGTAGTACTCTGTCATACTACTAAAAAGTCGTACTATTAAAAAGCCCACATCTTCCTTTCATCCATTCATAAATTGATGAGCATTGGACTGATATCATGATTACACACGTGCTGCGATGCACAGGGGTGTGCGTATGTCACTGTGGCACAAACACAAGCATATGACCTTTCTCTTCTTTGTTTTTCATTTTATCGATGTGCGTCCTGTTTTATTTTATTATGTTTTATTTGGTTTGCGAGTACAACAGACAGACACCAGAGGAACAGAGGGGCATATTAGAAAATTGCTTTCCTCACTAGGCTCCAGAAACACATACATTAGTTTCAAGGGTGAATTAAAATTCTTCGCTCACCCACTGGCTGGCATGAAGTAAGCACGTGGTTCTTTTTCTTCTCCCTTTCCTCCTCCTCATGCTCCTCTTCTCCCTCCTCCTCCTCTTGATCCTCCTCTTCTTTTTTATCTTTGCCCTTTTCTTTCTTCTTCTTTCCTCAACTTCATTTCATCTTTCCACAGAATATGGAACAAGTTCTATTACTGCTTCATGAGCACATGAGAAAATTGAAGATGATGCCTGGCTTGAGATTATCTCTCAATGAATGGAAACCCATTTTTTCCACTCAGTTATACTGCCCTGAAAGCAAGTTGCATCTTAATTATGCACATAGGGACCGAGCAAAGATATTGTATTCCACACTCCATTACCCTACCTTCCACTCATATTTTTATTGCAGAAAGGGAATCAAAGCTGGTCTCTTTCTTTTCTTGGATTTATCCCTTGAATTGCTGAGGAATTTCCCATTGCAGCTGATTCTCTTGCCACTCTAGGCAGAACAGTAGAATGTTTTAGAAAAACTTTGCACTAAGGGCTGGCCAGATAGCTCAGTGGACTAAAGCACCTGTTTCGGCAGAGCACAGGGAACAGGTTCTGTTCCCCGCACCACAAGATGTGCTGGTCCCATCCCCAGGGCGTGCTGAGACAGTGACTGAGACTGGGGGTGTGGTGGTGTAAGCCTGTAATCCCAGCACTTGGGAGGCTGAAAACAGTAGGATCTAGGAGTTCAATCTATGTGGTGAGACCCTGTAGACTCTGTACTAAAT
The DNA here is from genome assembly GCF_000260255.1 of Octodon degus. Taxonomy (NCBI): domain Eukaryota; kingdom Metazoa; phylum Chordata; class Mammalia; order Rodentia; family Octodontidae; genus Octodon; species Octodon degus. The sequence continues at coordinate 3,621,569 of NW_004524735.1, read as the reverse complement.
ACATAAAAATAAATAAGTAAATAAGTAAGTAAATAAATAAATAAATAAATAGCACTAGCTCTCATTGTGGCCCAAGGTTTTTCAAGATATAGGTGATAAAAAAGAAACTAAAAAATTTAGAACTGTTGGACATTTTTCCACAAGGATAAATGGAGTTCAGGGATTGGAAGGTACCCCTGTGTCTTCTTGTTCTCAGAATCCTGTTCAGCTGCTGAATTAAATAACAACATGGGGCCCGGGAGACATTCTGCAAGCTATAGGCAGACAAAAAATTCACTAAAAGTTGCAAATTGGAATTTCCTAGTCTGGCTCCCCTGCAGAAAGGTTTAAACATTTACATGTTTTAAAATCCCCTAATCTGACTTACTTCATAATTCCATCCTTCTCATGCTTCCTGATTTGTAATCACTCCAAGTCAGTTTCTTTCCCAAAGGCAAAAGCCTGACGAAATATGCATATATATGCATATATATCATAGACATTTATATACATTCATTCTAAGGCAGCCTACAGCTGACATGGTTTTTCTCTCCTGTTTTTACGCTGCAAAGAAAAAAGCTGCAAATCAGTGCGGTGCCTTTTTGCCACCTAGTGGGAAACTTCACTTTGCTGTTTCTTCCCTGCCTCTCATTTTCTAAGAGATGTTGAAAATCTATTCAAATGAAAGCGGAAAAGAGGAAGGCTGTGTCTATGCTTCAGCGTAGAATACCAGAAAGACAACGGACGGAGTGGTGCAGACGGGAGACCTGTCAGAGGTGGCAGGCGCGTGCTAACACTCTCCCACTCTATTCTCAAGCCTGGTGTTCTCTGGTATCATCATCCTACCATGTCACTCTATACCCATCTTTTAGATTGCATTGTAAGAGATCAATACCGTTCAGAAAAATATGATTCTAAATTGCTCAGCTCTAATACATTACTTACAGCCAATTTCGCTGTGCCTGTGGACTTCAGAGCCTCTTGAGTGAGAAAAAAAAAGTCAAAGCTAAAATTTCTAGCAATTAAAAAAGCACCAATATCAATAAAACTTCAAAATCATGAGAGTTATGTGGTGCATCTCGATAGTGCATTAGAAATGCTGAGCATAGTAGCTATCACGGAGTGGGGAACAGCGAGTCATGTCTGTTTGATGTCAGCCACTGGGCTAATTACCATACATGTTTTATCTTACTTTATACTCAATAAAGCTTTTGAAGAAATTGTTATTTTTCCCCTTTTACATTTGAAGATCTGAGATGTGGGGAGTTCAGCATAAAGGGAGAAATAGAGTTTTAAGTCTTTGTGTGCCTGAAACTAAAGTCTATTTTTTATTTTATTTTATTTTTTTTAGGGAAGGGTCTACAGGGTGTTCAGGGTCTCACTACTAGATGGAACTCATAGTGATCTGCCTGTTTACAGCCTCCCAAGCGCTGGGATTACGGTGCGTGCCACCACGCCCAGTCTCAATCGTCATTTCAGCACGCCCCTGTGGCGGGGCCAGCATGGAAGGCCCTGGGATTGAACCCCCAGCCTCTGTACCTGCTTGCAGGTGCTTTAATCTGCAAGGCTATTTGGCCAGCCATTCTGAAATCTATTTTACAACCTATATGATTATTATTGTTGAAATCAATTGGTAACAAAGAAACTTTTATGCTCCTGTTGAATGACAAATTTCCTGATAGATGGTTTCCCAGCAAGGTTGGCCACATTTCATTCAGTAGTGTATCATTCTATTCCTCTGGATACATTAGCCCAAGAAGCAATAAGACTGGTCTTCAAATTCCAGGCATCTGAACAGATTAATAACCATCTTCATGGGACTCAGAGGTCTATTAGATAAGACCCCATTGTTTCTGAGGAACTGCTGATGGATTACCATTTAAAGTGGTTAATTATAATGATGGTGGTCTGGCCACCGTGGATTAACAGAAGAAATGTTGACACAATGAAAGGAGCAGTAGTATATCCTAGTAGTAAGTGAGAGGCCACAAGGTGGTCATTATGAAGAAGGACTCTGGAACCAGACTGCCTGGCTCTGAACAGTGGCTCTACTATTTACTACATCGGTGACTGCCTGCCAACTACCTAACTCCTATATGACTCAGTTTCTTCATCGTTAAGTGGAAAAATAATTCTATCTTCACTTATAGGTTCCTGCAAATGCTGAATGAGGAATTTAACATAAGACCCTTGTAAGGACACTTGGCAAGTGAAGACTGTCAATAGTAAATAGCTTCACAATAATAAAAGGTTTTTTTTTCCCTTACAGGTGATCCTTCCTGTGTAATATGTTATGTAGTCTTTGAGGGACAGCAGACAGCTCACCAAGCTCAAAATGAGCTACACGGTGCAGAGATGCACATCATTTCATCCACAGAAAGTGCCATCTTTGGCCATAAAAGTGAATAGTTTTGTGCATAATGTGGAATTTAGGGATTTCTGATCCCCAGCCTAATACAGAGGACCTGTGTACTGGCTGCTTAATGAAGAAAAAGTGTTCCGTGTATTAGAAGTCATGCATAAGATTTCAGTGCGTGAGGGATATGGATTTATTACTGGGAAAAGGAATTTAATTAAGAAAAAGAAAGGAGAGCAAGAGAGCTCACAGAGCTGTCCAGGAAGGGGTTTTCAGTTCTTTGTTAAATGGATCCTCGATTCTTCTTCCCCTACAAAGTTGGAATCATGTCCTGTATTACTGAGAAAATTTTTTTTGTTTTGTGTGAGGAAAATTTTTTTAACAATTCAAAGAGGTGTTATATTTGTGCTTGGTGTATGCTAGAAAAACAAAAGCATAAACAAGTGTTAAGAGAAAAAGAGAAAAAGTAGATTCAAGGGGGTTACAAGCACAGAAATCCTTGTTATTAATAAAAATGTGCATTACCATGAGTAGTGAAAGGAATCAAATGATTTACAATCTTAGCAAATGCTACTTTATTTATTTTTTGGAAAAGTAGTAAGAATCAAAGATAGTGTCATGCATGTCAGTAAGTGCTCTACCACTACAACACTCTTAGCCCTTTCTCTCCCTTAATTTTAGTTGCATTAATGATGTTTAAAAGCTAATTAGATATCAAGATTTTATTAATTAATTTTAAAATATTTATTTTCTACTATTTAATTATAGTTCTGAGGTACAAAGTGTTGTTATGAGTTTGGGATACCATGTGAAGTGGTTAAGTCAAGCTAACTGACATATTCATCATCTCAAATGCATAACATTTTTGAAGAAAGAATGATTGAAACTTACTCTCTTAGTGATATTGGAATGGACGGTAGTCAGTTATTGGTTATGTTCACCAATGATTGAAAAAATAACTGTGATTTTTCTTTAAATCACATTTGTTCCTCTTGCTGTTTTATGCCATTTGACTCTGATCTTTTCATTTGTCCACTCTGACCATTCGTAGCCACACTTATTACTGATTCTTCAACTGCAAGGCTGACAGTGTTCTTCTGGAAAACATTTAGAAGTCACAGGGGATCAAGATTACAGCCTGAGAACATTCTATAAAGGAGAAAAATTAAGTGAAGACAATGTAGAAATAGACCAATGGAGCATATCTTGGTAATGAGACAATTGAGTGTAGATTAAATTAAATTCTGTTTATTGAACAATAGGTATTTTAAAATTTCACACACATGTTCATATCTACTATCTCATTTTCCTCTTATGGTAAGCCTATTTGTGAGATAAGGTAGAAATTATCTTTCTATCTTTTGGGACAGTTTTCTTGCTGTGTAGTAAAGGACAGACTAGAACTCACTATGTAGCCCGTGCTGAAGGGGAACTTGTTGGAATCCTTCTGTCTCAGCTTTCTGAGAGTTGAGATTAGAGGCATGTGCCGCAGTACCTGGCTTCTTCCCACTTCTTTGAAGCAGATCCAGTAATTTTTAATGAATTACTTCTTTTGTCCCCCTTCACAGGGCTGGGGATTAAGCCAAGGTTCTAACACTGAGCTCTACCCCAGCCCAATAAATTACACCTTTAGGTAGAAAAGCAAACTGAAATGGAAGTCCAAGTTGTCTGGCTAATGTTCTGGAGTTCATTTTTTCTTTAAGTTGACAAGAGTGTATCAAGGACTTACTAATGTCTCTTGGCCTGCCCTGTAATGCAAGATCTTTGGTTTAAAACTATGACTTCTTAGATATCCTAACCAGCAGAGACAATGGTTCACAAATATCTATCAGGAGTAAGAAAAGTTGAGTTGTGTTTCCTCCTACCATTTGTTTTCCAAAGCCATTAGACTCCTACAACAATAGCTGTGTACCATTCCTTCAAACCAAACACAGGTCCTCAAGAAAATAGTAGGAGATGCTTGGGTATTTGTGTAGTGATATATGATGCGATACTTCATTATTTTAGTTACTCTTTTACAGAAATTCTGTGTTATCTCACCATTTGATTAGCTGTTTTATTTCATAATTTGCTATAATTTCATGATTTATTTCCCAGAGTATAATTTACATTTGCCTTGTTCTACATGGGGCACTGCTTACTAGCTTTTGCAGTACTAGCAACAAGGCAAATGGAAGTAAGTCTACGGCTCTTCTCCAGCATTCCAATGTCTGCAAAAGAGCAATGCTGGTAGGGCTTCTCGTACTGTGGTGGGAACGCGGGATGGATGTAAGTAAAGAAGCATCAGACATGTACGTGCTTAATACACGTTACTTTTGGCTACTGATATCAGCATTAACAGATGAAAAGGTTAACTATTTAACCAAGATTACAGTGGCAGCAAGGGGTACAGGCTGCCTCTGATTTTAGGCCCAGAAATTTTAGCTCTTCAGCTGTCACGGTCAGGAAGGTAATTATGATTAGAAATGAGACTGAAGCAGAGGGCCAGTGAAGGCAAAATTAGAATGGTGAGCATAAGAAAAGGGGGAAAAAATGCAAGAATCTTTACAATCCCTTGATGATGGATGCAATGACAAGATTCAGCACAAAGAAATACAAGCTAACGAGCCACAGGGCAAAAAACAGTAAGAACAGGGATGATTATCCTTTGGCTCATTTGCTTCAAAACATTAAATCAGTGATGAATGGAGAGAATATGGAGGATTAACACACACTGGAGACTGTCCTCGCTTCTAGAGCCTCACGGAAGACCTTGGGAGGCAATGTGGGCAGACGGGATAGCTGGGCAGAGAGCAGGCGGGGAAACTTACAGTGGATCTTTTTAATAAGAAACCTGGGAGAAAACTTTCAAACCCCATGAAATAACAAAACACGGTCTTATAGACTAGTGTTCAAAGAGAAACAATAATGAAAAAAGAACATAACAAGGTGCTTTCACAAGTTTTGAAATATTAGGTTTCTGTATCCCTTGACAGCAGTGATTTCTGAATCACGTGTTCAAATAGTTCGACTATTCAAAAGACAGATCCACCAGAGTTATCATTATCTGTGCTGTTCCACTCCTAAGTGTCAAAGCTGTTGCATTTGTCCATAACTGTGCACTATTATAACCCCAAATCAAATAGGACAATATTTTATAGTAACTCACAATGCCAGGGGTTGACCAGGTGATTCTTAGATTTATTTGTGTGTGCTCATGTGTTGAATGAGCCCCGTTGGATTCAATGGGGGCAAGGGTTAGCTTAGGGATGGAATTAGCTGGTATAGAGAAAATATCTGCACCTCTTTTCTGTTGGCTTTGTATCCTTGGATTTCTTTCCAACTCTGTGACTTCCAGGCAGTGTTTCAAGAGCTCAGAATTCCAAACTGCAAAGCTTCTTGGTTGTATGTTTATCAGCTTTCTGTCTTTATGACAGATATCTGAGTGAATCTACTTATCCAGTGCAAAGGATTATGTTGGCACACAGCTCTGGACATTCCAGCCTATGGTTGAATGGCCCTATTACTTTTGTGGTATGGTTAGGCAGTGCATCATGATGGGGTGGATGCTGGAGCAAAACTACTCATAGCATGGTTTGGAAGTGAAAGAAAGGTGAGAGTAAGAGGATGAGTTCCCACAAATTGCTTTGAATGCACAGTCAAGGGACCAAGAGGGCACAATCAAATGACTAATCCCTACCATTAAATTTCTACCACTTCCTGGTACTACAATGCCCAGCTGTATCCAAGCCTTTAACACATGGACTCAATGGGGACACCTGAGATTACTTTACCATGGCTAGGACAAGACATCCAACACTCACGACTTAAGGAAGAGAGCTTTCTTTTGGTCCACAGTTTCTGAGGCTTCAATCTATGCATAGTCAGCTGAATCCAGTTTATAAATAGTATGGTGGAAGGTTGCAGTGGAAGAAAACTGTTGAGTTTATGGCAGCACGAAAGGAGATACAGGGGTAAAGAGGTGGAGTAGAGAACAAAAATACACTTCCAGGACACACTCCCAGAGCTTCACCTCTTCAGCGAGGTGCCATCTGTTAACAGCACAGCCAGCTATGAAGTTCTCCTTGGGCTCATCCATTGACAAGCTATGCATCTCTGTCATCCAGTCATCTTCCAAAATCCCCACCTCTGAACACATGAGATTTAAGGGACATTTTAATCTAAATCTATAACAAGGTACAAACTATTAGGATTACATTATTTTGCTCAAAAGAGGCCCCAAATCTAGCCCAGATTCAAAGAATGAGAGCTAAACATTTTCTCTTCATAGGAAGAGTTGCCAAGTATTGTGGTCATGGTTTTCAATTTAGCCCTGGAATTGTGACAAGTGAAAGGCCTTCTCATGTGTATTCATTTCTTTTGTATGGTATGAAACTTAATGACCTGCTTAATCCCTAGACAACCTTCAATCCTATGACTACCATATCCCCCTCAAGATAAATGATGTTTGAGCTCCTCCTGTGTACTTTCTTTTAAATCACAACATGAGAAAGGAAAGAAGTATAACTATTTTGCTCTATGAGTGAAGGATCCAATTCAAGATCATGTAAAAGGAATACATGTGGCTTCATGTAATTCTATAATTTCTGCATTTAAAGAACAGAAGATTGAGGGAGGAAGGAGGAAGATTTCAAAGTAAAAGGAATTAAAGTGTGTAGGGTAGAATTTCCAGCATCCCAAGACAAATGTGATCAGTGTGTATTACCAACCAGTACTAACAAAAGCAGAGTAAAAGAAGAAGAACCAAGGGCCAGGGTGATAGCTCAGCGGCATAAGCACCTGCCTGGAAAGTGCAAAGTACTGACTTTGATCCCCAGTAGCGTACAACAAAGAAGAATCAAAGATTATCCTTATAGATTTTGCCCATCACACCTTGGAATCCTTTGTAGATTTTCTCTCCTATATATTATTAAGCTTATTTGTGGAAGAGCATGCCATAAACAACATTGAAATTGCACAAACATTTGAGAGAAGTTTCCATTACTATAATAGTAAGTTTTATAAAAAAGAATAAATCAAAATATGGGTACTTTTAGAAGAAATATCTCTTCCCTTACATGAAACTTCACAATTATTTTTTATATATTTGGATGCGGAATGTTATAAAACTTGAAAGAAATTATTGGAAGGATATCAGTTTACTATTCTTGTCTCATGCGGCTTTATTCTTTTGCTATTTTCTTCTGTCCACTGAAAAATGCAGTGCGGGATGAAGGTGGTGCTAGTGGTGACAGCCTGGCCTCTCTCCCTGGAAAAACCCAATGATACACACACACACACACACACACACACACACACACACACACACCCTCCCAGTTGTGGGGATGCTTGCCCTTGAGTTAAGGGCCCCTCTGGTATGTGCAGCATAGAACATGCAACGGTAACTGGCTTTGCTTTGGAAAGAGCCTAAAAGCTTGGGGGCTGGTGTTGAATATATGTTCCTTCCAAATGTCCTATATGCAATAAAATAGCCATTGGTTTTTTAAAGAGAACCTGCAGGGCGGTTAACATAGGGTGGGATTGTAGAGTGTTGTTCAATTCAGATCTATTTCTGAAATGTTCCTTCATTCTGTGCACTGTATGCATGCCGGGCAGGCCAAGCTGTGTGTCACAAACCCAAGAGCTCTTAACAAGATCTGCACTGACACATGGGCCCAGTCTGTAGCAATTCCATACCCAATACACCACACCACTATAGTAAAAGAAGGCGCAACTTTAATCGATTTTCTATCTGTTTTATGAGTGATTTTTAGACTCCCCTCACCCCAGTGTTCAGAAACACATACTTCCTGAATTAGAAAACTAATTCTCTTTTTTGTCTGTT
>NW_004524735.1:3610228-3612067 GCF_000260255.1 Octodon degus | reverse complement strand
CTGGTTATAGTAAAATGGAAGTGAGAACAGGTGCGTATAAAAAGGAATTGTTGATCAAAAAAGAATTAGAACTTGAAGGTGTAGAAAAGTCTCAGCCAATCTATATTATAAATCAGAATAACGAATTATTAACAATGGCTTACATTCCAAGAAGAGAGAAATTCCACTGAGACACCTGTGGTACTGTCAAGATGCTGCTAGCCCTAGAAGCAGGCCTTTAGTTCCTGATTTGAAAGGAATTACGAGCAAGCTGTATCAGTTGTTTCCACCAAGATATGTAACTCAATTTCTAAAATCAATGTTCGAAGAAAAAAAGTGCGAGAAAGCCAACTGAAGAGAAAGCTGAGGGTGTGGCTCTCTGTCCACAAGAAAAAGAAGTCATAGATTGGACTCTTGGACTCAACCATCCCAGCAGGAGGCATGTTTATTTCTATCAGAAGGGTCAGATCTAACTGAATGAGACAGAGAAAGGGGATGCAATAAAAATAAAAGCATGCTATGGGGCTTCTTTCTCCATGAGATAGGCCCGCAGAGCTAATTCGATTGAAAATATGTATGTATTCCTTGAAATAAATAAATGGAAGCATAAAAGAACACAAGGGCAATTGTCACAGGGGCTCCCACACTTGGTCCAGAGAGCAGGGTTTGTTCCTTCTAGGTCCTAAAAAGCAGGCAATCTTGCCAACTCCCAAGCCCTCTCCCAGTGCTTCTCAGGAGAAGCATATGTTTAAATACTTTTGTCCTCCAAGGGATGAAACCTACATTTAATGAGATCTCTGCAAAAAGAACAATCTAGAGAGGGGAGAAGCATAGGTTTATAATGGAGAAAACCATCAACTCCCTCAGCCAGATAATCACAGTCATTGTCAAGAGCAATAATTCATATCCACAGTAGTGTACTAAAACAGCAAGCTGTATAAAATATTTGTTTGGAGTCCCTCAAAATTGTGTATGCTCTCACAAACAAGGAAAGTGTACAAAATCACTACCGCCAAGAAATATATAAGAAGCCACGAGGCATGGCAATTCAAGGTGATAGAGTATCCTGAATGGGAATTCTGGTTTGTTGTGCTTTGTTTTCAGTTTTGTTTGTTCTGTTTTTTGGAGCACCAGGAATCAAATTCAGGGCCTTGCTCTTGCCAGGCAGGTGCTGCACCTCTGAGATACATCACAGGTGTGCACATGGGAATTCTGGGGCAAGGGACAATGTCAGAGCTGAGCTTATCTGAGTATACAACAACTAGGAAATTTTATTAGCAGTAATGTGTCACTAATATCTTATAGTGGCCACACATATACTCTGCTGATGCAGGACAATTATAATAGGGGAAACTTGGCAGGGAACTAGAGAGGAAGCCTTTGTATTATCATCACAAATTTCCTGTAAATCTAAAGCTGTTCAGAGAAATATTTTTTTTTTATCAGAAGGCAAAGTTTGAGCCAGAAAAGACAGATACAAAGGAATACTGGACATGTGATACTGATTATTTTTTAAGGCTGCTTATGGAAAATTCTTGAACAGGTGAAATTAATCTATACCTATAGAAATGGGAATAGTAGGCTCTGGAAGGAGGGAGAGTCAGTGGGAAAGATTCTTGAAGGGTGGTCTGAGGGATGGAATGCCATGTCTGGGGCGTGCACAGGTGACTACCTGGTGCGTCACTGTAAAAGGAACCTGACTCCATTCTTGGTGGCTGTCACACATTTAATCTTAACACACATGGGCGCATCTGCCTGAGTCTGCACAAGATGCTATGGAACAAGCAGGAAAATCTCATCATGGTTACCTCTGCTGCCAATAAGATCTCTCAGTGGGGACACCAGAAGTCACAGGAAAAC
>NW_004524735.1:3588305-3609107 GCF_000260255.1 Octodon degus | reverse complement strand
AGTTCAATGAGAAGAAAGATTGACACTAATAGTGAATAGACAAGAAATCATGTCTGCATCTTGTACTATGAATAACTACTATGAAGACAACAATATGCAATGTATTAATTATGATAACTGTCCTACTAACCTGTCTTGAAATTATCTCATTGCTATTTCTTTCTCAATAAAATTAATTTAAAAAATAAAATTAAAAAAATAAAGCATGAAGGGTTTTTGCTACCTACCTTTTGCACCAACATTACTCTCAAGTATGAAATATTGGTTTTTAAAAACAATTTCTTTTTTTTTTCCTTTGAATGATTTCTCTGGCTGGCCAGATAGCTCAGCAGACTAAAGCACCTGCTTAAGCAAACAGAGATGTTTGTTTAGGCTTTCCCACTGCACCCTAAGCCTGCATGACACTAACTGGACTGTGTGTGGGCCCTCTTTATTTGAGGAGCTGTTTCTGGTTTGCTTTGTTTTCTGATTCTCTTTTGTCTTTGTTTTTCTGCAGTTTGGCTAAATTGAGCATACACGGATCCCTCTAAGTCTATCCAATTTGGAGGTTGATGGTCTTTCTATTTTCCTAGATTAAGGGTTTTAATTAAAGATTGCGTGTTTCCAACCATTATTTTGTAAAATATCTTTTCTTTTCTCTCCCTTCTCCTCTTCTGTAGCTTCTATGCAGCCTAAGCCTTCTTATTATTCACAGCTGGTCTTAGATGCAGTGTTCATCTGTCTTTATTCTTTTATCTTCAGAGTGGGTAATATCTAATTTTTAAATTTGCTGATTTTAAAATAATCTGGAAAGTCCTGTCTTATACTGAGGACTTCTAGTGATTACTTTTTACTTCAGTTGTTGTACTTTTAAACTACAGAGTTAACATTTGATGTTTCTTCTATAATTTTTATCTATTGCCATTATCCTTTACTTGGCAAGGCATTTTTCTTATACGTCCCATTACTTTTTGAAATAGCAGGGGTTGTTTTGCTTATGTGTTTGTTTTCAGCTCTTTGTACATGTTTATATTTGCTGATTGAAAGACTTTGTCTATAAAATTGCACATTTTGGCTTCCTTGTAGACTATTTCTATGCATATTTGAAAGACTACCATACAAGAACTCTGAAAATCAGCTATCTCTTCTTCTGTGGGATTCATTGTTATTATTATTTGTTGTTGCTTCTTTTTGTGTAGAAAACCATTTCCTCCCAAAATTGTGTGTATTCTTATTCTTTGAGGCATGAGATTACTTTATTTAATTTAGAAGTCAGCCATTAACAAGAGATGTACTAAAAACATCTTGAGCCAGTGAGTCTCCTAATTTTTATTACAGACTTTTCTGGCTGCCTGTGTGGGGAAAACAGCAGTCTTCGAGTGCTTTGTGACTCGGCCTTAACTTTCCCTTCCTGCTGTCTGTTCATTGCATTGCTCATCATTTGACTGGGCCTTTTATTCTGGAGGGGTCTAACTCTTTGGGGTTCTTTATGTATTTAGAGATCATCCCTGTGTCTGAGGAGGGGCCAGCAACATTGCTCCCCATTTCTCCATTCCATTAGTTGTTTTCTTTGCGTGAAGAATATTTTAAATTTGAAATAACTCCATTAGTTCACTTTTGATGTCGTCTCTTGTGCTTCTAGCATTCTATTCCGAAATTTCTTGTGTGCACCTATGTCTTCAAGTGTTTTACCCATTTTATCTTTCAGCAGTTTAACATCTTAGAAACAACTTAAGAGTGCTGGGCATGTGGTACATGCCTATAATTCCAGAACTCAAGACGCTAAAGCAAGTAGACTATGATTTCAAGGCAAGCTTGGGCAATTTAGCAAGTTCTTGGTGGGCCTAAGCTAAATAATTAAATCCTTTCCAAAAAACAGGGGGATGGGGCATGGTGATGCAACTCTGTAATCCCAGCATTCTGGGGGGTCAAGGTAAGAGGATCACATGTTCAAGCCGAGCCTAACAACTTAGAAAGACCTGTCTTAAAATAAAAAAAAAAACGAAAGTCTAAGTATATATTTTAGTGAGAAGGCCCTGGGTTCACACACACATGCACACACATGCGTACACACACACACACACACACACACACACACACACACATGCGTACACACACACACACACACACACACACACACACACACACTTAAGGATATCTAAGCATTTTCAGTGAGAATGCAGCAGACTGAGAATGTAATGTAATGATTCTGGCAGAAGAGATGGAAGTGAATGAAAGAGTTTTTATGTTAGCGGTTTACAAACTTTAGGGTGAATGAGAATCACTCAGGAAAGTTACTAAAAGACAGATTGCTAGTTCTCAAACCTAGATTTTCTGATGCAGTAGACTGATGGTAGGGCCTCAGAATTCATACAATTCCTGATGATGTTGATGACCTTAATCCAAAGACCGCATCTTAGAAATATTGTTCTAGGGGCTGGAGAAGCAGCTTGGAGGTTTAAGTACCTGCCTGGCAAGTGCAAGGACCCGGGTTCAATCCACAGTACCCCATGCTATGCCAGCCCTGGCACGCAGGGTGCGCCATGCTGGCCCCAAAACCAGGTGTGGTTGTGCACACTTGCAATCCCAGTGTTCGGGAGTCTGAGACAGGAGGATCAGTATGAGTCTGAACTGCATAGCAAGACCCTATATTAAATTAATTAATTAATTAATTAAATGTTAAAAAAAAGAAAATATGTTTCTTCACCTTCCTGCTTGCCTATTCCAAGGAATAAAATATTTCACACAACATAGTTGACCGAGAGAGCATTAGACAGCTTGTCTGAGTTACTTTTCCCAGAGTTCAGATAACATAGCTGGCACCCAGAGTTAAAGAGGGAGGGTTTACTTAGCTCATGGTTTGTAGAGGTTTCAGCCTCTCGTGGGTTGGCTCCAAGGCAAGGTAGCTTGGCAGTGGAGAGTCACAGAGGAGAAACAGTTCATGGGGGGCCGAAGGCAAGCAAGGTACACTAACTGCATCTTTCTGACCTTTTATTCAGGCTACTGGGGCCGGTAGCACTCACATTCTTAATTCCATTGCCCTTGTTCTTAGCATCGCACCACGAATCGGTTCCAGCATCACACATTCTCCATTCAGTAACTTCTGAAAAGCCCCATCTATGACCACATGAGGCTTTGGGGGACACCAAAGCACAAGCCACGTACCAGTGACTATTGACTAACAAAACAGGCAAGATGTTGCTTGCACTCTGCAACAGCCATGAAAGTGTAGCATATAGGACTCCTAAAAATATTCACAATTGTCACCATTCTTACTTAGTCAGGACCACATAGAAAGCATCAAACTGCAGCTGTGACAGAAAAGTGAAAGCTGAATTCCAGAGAGTAAAGAAAGTTAGCTCTACAATGAAATGACATTATTTTTAAGAATTTAACTTAACAAGTTAAAACAAGGTGTTTGTCCTCAAATGTTTATTGTACGGGACAATGACTCCATCAGATGTGATGACCATATTCATTAATCTCGGTAATCTCAGAGTCCAACGTAGTCTCATACTCTGAGTAAATAATTCATGGGAAAAGAGAAGCAAATTTTAAATAAATTAAAATGAACGAGATTTTATCACTGAATTTATCAAAAGTGGGAAAATATTTAAATCACACTTTACAGTATTACGATTATAGAAATCCACACAGATTGCCCAAACCTGCCAAATATCTCACTGCTCATTTTTAAGTCATTTGCATGACCAATGAAAATACATTTCTAGCATTCATTATGTTAGTGAATTAACCTGCTCCTGTAGATCTTGATGACACTATATTGTGTATTAAAAGCATTATAGTGTAGATTCATGATCAAGATACTACAGGTACCAATTAAGTACCCCTACAGTTGGTTTTTAAAATATTAACTAAGAACCATGAAGTTTATTTTTTAATTTTTTAAAAAGAACAGAATAGTAAAAAAAAAAATCCAAAAATTTTAAAGGTACAAAATCTCACAAAATAATAGGAATTGTTACTATCTCCCTTCAGTAGACCAGCAGAAATCAACAGTATAATTATCCAAGTCATCCTGTATATACACATAAATATATCTTTTTCCCTTCTTTCTTTCCTCTGTTCTTTTCCCCATTCCAGTTTTCCCTTTGAGCAGAATCTTTCCCTTTAGCTTTTATGTAAGCAAATTGTATTGTTTACCCTGAAATATTTTAAAATATTCAAAAATATCTCACCATATGAATTAAATGATAGCTATATGAATTAAATATATAAATAGCACCATAAAAAGTTTTGTTACAAAAATTTCCTGAACTTTATAATGACTACATATCCAAAATTTTTGAAATAGATTTGATTTTAAAGTTTTCTATATTTTTATTCATTAATAGTTATGTCTCTACATACTGTTCAATGAAATGAAACAATCTTACTCTAGTTTTGTCTTAAAACTGTGCCTTGCAGAGTTTTACATCAATATATTTACTTTCTAAAAAGTTGTCTCATCACATTGAGCAGATTGTTTTGTTACAGACATGCAGTAAGACATTCATAGGGCTTAGCTCATCCATTTGGCCAAAACATCAACGCAGTGGTCCACATCAGTACATGTTTTTGGTTCAACATGTTTTTGATCTTACTGATCTTTCATTCATTTTATTTTCTTGGATTCTTTTCTTTACTAGCCCGGTCCAACAAATATATGCCATGTAAAAATTCTAGCAAATTGAGGCAGGGATATAGCTCAGTGACAGAGTGCCTAACTGGCAAGTGTAAGGTTCTGAGTTTGATTCCTGATACAAAAAAACGAAAGAAGATGTTTGAAATAAACAATAAGAGCAAAGAGCTATAAGGTTGTATGAATTCTTCTCCAGAAAAAATGTTCTGCATAATTCTATGATGACACAAATTATAACCAGGATAGAGCTTATTTATCATGCCTCTGAATATGAAAGAATGATAAATGGTTCAAATGATACCAGTTCAAAATACACTGCTAATATTTCTGTCTTTTCCTACTATACTTTAAAAAAAATTAAACAATCTGCTACATACCATGTATATTTCCAATTCAGGAGTCATTTTACTATCATCAAATTGTTCATTGACTGCTTAGCTGTTTTCTATAGAGTTCAGGGAAATTCTGAATTTCTAAAGATGATATGCCTTGTAGCAAATAGAGTCAGCTTCCCTGAATTCTAGTTTCTGTCCTGCAACAATTTCCTTTCACTGCAATAACAAATTAATGCAAAGGGAAAGACAATACAACACAGATTTCAAGTAGACACAGGTCTCACTGTATGAGAATCAATGTGCCGGTGAGGCTGTGTTTCTACAGGAGATTCAAGAAAGAAGATCACCCAGGACTGTCCCTGCTACAAAGTCACCCTAAGCACATGACCTTGCATGTTCATAGGTTCCAGGAATTAGGTATAGACATGTTTGTCTACCACAGGTGCCCTCATTACCAGTTTGGGGCTTTCAGAAATCCTTCAACTCTTTTCTTCAGTTCTTTGCTGTTTTAAGTCTAAAGTATTGCTCCAACTAAGGGAAGTGCTGAAATATGACAAGAGATAGGAAATAATACAGACTGCCACCCACTGAAAATGTAACCAAATGGCAGTGTTTTAAAGAAATGAGATTACTACACGTGATCCCAATGAATGTCAAAGCTTTGGGTGCCAGGCTTTGCATTATGTACATGAAAAGAAATACGACAATCCTAGATAACTAGCCCGAAACCCAAAGCCCTTGTGTTTGATACATTTTATTTTAAAAATAGACCTTGTTTTTCAGCTTCATCTGCAGTTCTTTGTGAAGACTGATAAATCAGTTTTTACTTGTTTTATTAATAAAATGTAATTTGAATATCGTGAAAAAAATAAAAATAAAAATAAATAAATAAATAAATAAATAAATAAATAAATAAATACAATATTGCCCCAAATTCTCATGTGTTTGAAAGGTAACTGGATCACAGGGCACCAGGCCCATCAGTAGGTTCACTGTCCTTGATGAACTCCGTAGCTGATGCTAGCTGTTGGAGCCTGGCTGGAGGTGGTCCCTGGTAGGGTGACCTGGAAGGGTAAATACTTGTGTTGCCATCCCTCCCCCTCTGCTCCTTGGATGAGGATGACATAAGCAGCATTTCTCCACCAAGCTCATCTACTGTGCCATTTCTTCATCGCAACCAGCGCACCAGAGACTGACACCTTGGTCAAAATGAATTGTTCCTCCTATAAATAGTAGGTATTAGATATTTTGCCCCAGTGATGGGAAAATGATTAATACACAAAACTGCTACCAAAGAAGTGGGTTCCTTGCTGTGGATCTACCAAACCTTCAGAAGACATTTGTGGAAGAAATTTAGTGTTTGTTCTGCTCAGACTAGCTTTGCTTTGCTCCAACTCATTTTCTCCCCACCTTCCTCCCTTTAGAAATGTGAATGTTTATCATGTGTCACAATAGGATGGAATTATTGGACTTCTTTATCCTTGTAGACGTTCACAGCTAAGAGTTTGTGTTGAATCTCAGAGAACAATTTGGATTTAGTTTTCCAGCAGTTGTAGAATTGCTACGATGTTACAAATTCTTTACTTTTTGTCTTTTTTCCCCCAATTCCAGGGATTGATTTCTGGACCTTGTGCTCGCTAGGCAGACTCTTACGCCACTGAGTTATCTCCCCAGTCCAAAGTGTTACCAATTCTTACAGATGCATTAAATGTATTTTGTATTATGAGATGGACATGATTCTTTCAGGGAGCAGGGACAAAATGTTATGTTTTTTGCAATTATTTTTAAAATTAATTTTGAAGAGATGATAAAAAATGATATAGAACTTTAAAACAAGATGGTGGGAAATTAAGCAAAACAATGTGGCTTACGTCTAAAACGTGCCCCCAAGGTCTCATGTGCTGTAGTGCTGAGTGGGTCATAAGAGTGCTTAATGCATCCAGGGATTCATCCATCAATGAATTCTATAGCACTAAGTGCAGTAAGGAGGCGCAGCTGTGTCACTGAGGCCTAACCCGGAAGAGTGCACTGTGGTCCTCATCTTCTTCCTCTCTCTGCTTCCTGGCTTCCATGAGCTGAGGTGTTTTCCTTCACCTGGCCCTTCCACCACACTACTTTTTCCATAGGGGCAGGCTGGCATGCAACGAAACCTTGAACCAAAAACAGTGGTAGTTGATACATCATGTCAACTTGAGATGTCTGAAGCTTGGCTGGATCCCTTGGTGATTCCACATCCTGGAGCACAGGGGAGGGCCCGCACTAGAGTGGCTCAGCACGAGAAAGGTATATAAAGGGGTTGAGGAAGACTTCTGTTCGCTCCACCTCCTTGGAGGCATTCTGATCTTCACTCTGCTGCTTCAGAGGAGCTCTGAGCTTCACAGTGGAGCTCCAGTTTACACAGTCAGCATGGATGGAAGAGAGAGGATTGATAGATGCATGACTGCTGCTCCTCCTCTGCTCTCTGAGATTCTTTGCTGCCATGAACTGTTGCCTTGTGCCCTGTAGCCAGTAACTGAAACCTCCACTAACTATGAGCTAAATAAACATTTCCTTCTCTAATTCTGGGTGTTGGTATTTTGTCCCAGCAACAAGTAAAAAGTAACTGAGACAAAAACAAACCTCCTTGTACTCCTTCAAGGGTCGAGTATTTTGTCCTTGAGATGGAAAGGTGACTAATACAATTTTCCTATTCAGCAAAACAATGATAATAATTCTGCCAAAAAACAATGGCTTTTGTTCAATTTGTTCTCTTTGTCCCTTTCCCTATAGATTGTCTAAAGGTCTGAATAGGATTATCGATGCGAGGAGGTTTGTTGTTGCTGTTTTGTTTGTTTTTATGCTAGAAATCAAGTTATATGAGTCCCAACCTTGTATAACAGTTGACCTCCTCATGCATGTCATAAATAATTGTTGAGTGCTTATAGTGTGTCCAACTCTATTCCAAATTTTACTTACACTGCTGAGCAAGGGACCTATGGTCATGGACAGCAAAGAGAAGATGCTGTGCTTGTGTGATGGGAAGGATCCTGGGTGTGTACTTTAGTCAGCATAAACAAGGATTGCTTCACCAGAGAGAAACTAAAAGCTGAATGACAAAGAGATCAGAAGCAGAGCCACACTAGCCTTGTGAGAGAGTAGGGACCTAAGAGACCAAGGAACTGAGAGAGGTCCAAAGTAGAACTTATCCAAGGACAATGGAAAGGCCAGGTCACTGAGCACCCTAAGCAAGAGGGAGGGTGAAAGGAGGCCACACGGAAGGTGTGTGAAGCTCATTGTGTCACATAATTAAGTAATTGGCAAGGTTCCTGATAAAGTCCATTTGAGTTTCCTTTTGTCAATTTTACTGGCCTTAAAATGTAGGCAGTAAAAATTACTTACCTGGAGAGAAACCTATTGAGTGGCAGTGATGAAATTTTAAACTAAATCTAGATGATAAAGTAATAATATTGAATGATTCCATTGGGATTTGTGGAAAATAAGCAAGCATTAAAACCAACGACTCAATACTGTCAGGGTAAAACTAATGAGGTCCTAGAAAAATCCCCAGATTTTTTTAGCTGCGATCTCTGAATGGAAATCTGTGTGATCACCAACATGGGCTTTAGGTCATCTTACTCTTAATATTCAGCTACATTCCATTCTATGTGGGGAATTTTCCACAATTATGTAAAGGTATTGTTTTCCTAATCTTGGTATCATATTTTAATGAGTAAAATAAAATTGTTGTTCTTCTATTGGCCTTTCCCTTTTTGCTTTATTTGTGTTATTTTCTCAATGCCTTTGGTTTTGAAAGTTTTGCTCTGTTGTACCTTAGTTGGATTTTTTATTTTCTTAAAATTTCAGTCTGATTCTCAAATAATAGATAATTCTTTCATCTGTTAACTATTATCTCTCTAAATATTATCTTATATATTTTCTGTTCTTTGCATTGCTCTAAGGGGAATCTTGACTTTGTAAATTCTATCTTCTATGTCCCTTAAACTTGCTAAATGAAAATATTACATACTTTTAAGGTAGTATGATGTTGGCACTTTTTTAAGGTCCTTTTCATACATTAATTCATTTAATAATCACAACACATTTAAGTAGGTTGCTCATTATTTCCCTAACCTTACAAATGAGGAAGAAAACTTGTTTAATTTCCTATTTGATCCTTACCTTGAATTTTTCTTTTTGAAAATGTTATTTCTTCATTTTTTTCTTACTATAATTTTTCTATGGATAAAAGATATAGTCACCTTTTTTCTGTAGACATTTGAATATTCATGATTGATGCCATTTTGGAAAAAATATATTGCCATATGGCACATTTTATTTTTCTATCATTTTGAAATTAAATAAATTATGCTTTCTATTATTTTCTGTTAGTATCTAACTCACATAGTTCACCAGTCTGCCATTAATTAATCATTATTATGTGTTCAAGGTCAGTTGATGTATTAATGTATAACCTTACCTTACGATAACCTTGCATACGATATATATAGTCTATCATAGGAATATATGGTTTGACCACAATATACCATGATTATTTAATTAAAATTATTACAGGAAAAGTTAGATTATAGCTAGTCCTTCTCACAGTGCTCTCCCTTCCTTTGAATATTCTCATCTCATAGTTATTACCACTTTCCAAAGCAGTGCTGAAAATCCCACTTCATGTCTCTACAAGTCATAATAAAAAATATGGAGAAGGCTGCTGCAGGGGGTCAGTCTTGTAACACTTTCATGATGTGTTCATACCCACTTTATTCATGGAAAATCCAGCAGTGTCCAACTTCTGGATCTTCCCCAAAGTCAAAATAATCATGAAAGGTAAATGTTCTAAAGTAACTCGGCATTGAGGCAGCCATGACAAAACAACTAAAGACATTCAAGAAGAAAGATTTCCATAACTGCTTCATAATTAATCATGTAAATATGTTTAAGGCAAGGGAAAGTACTTTGATAGGGATTGATGGTAATGTATCTTTTACCATGATTATTGTTTTTAAATGTAAACATTCATTATCATTTTCTAACACATGTTGTATAGCTGTGGTATTTTATTGTACCGAGAAGGACAGAAAACACTACCACGTTATTAGTAGGTTAATTTTATCCCTTAGTTATTGCAGACTGATCAGGTTCCCAGTCTTCCAAATGAGGGGATGGCAATGGCTTGAACAATCAAGTCAAATGATATGATTTTAGGGCTCCAGGAGGTTGAAAACCAGATAACAGAATTCAAAGTTCTCTTTGGGCTAACACAAAGATCTTCTCTGGGTAGCCTGTGTTTACTTAGATTTCCCAAAAGAAGGAGATACTGAAGCAAATGTGGGACTCATTGGGACCTTGGAAAGTATTTTTCCAAGTAGTAAGTTATGTCAGTCAGGAAAACTACCTTATCTTGAGGTTGATATTCGTTGCAGGGTGTAGGGCCTGCAGCTGCAGTTTCCTTTTAGTTAACTGGAATTTTAGCGAGGCAATACCAGCTGTGGCCTTAGCAGACTCACAAGTAAACATGGAAGACAATTGGTTAATTTAAACCCTGCTTGGACCCACTTCATAGTGGTCTCTCTCATATTGTGGCTCCATTGCTTACAATAACAAAGATAGGACTTTTTCTTTCAGTTTCAAGGCATATGGGATCTTACACTATTCATTAGTTGTTAGGTTTCAATTTTTTTTTTTATACCAGGGATTGAACTCAGGACCTTGTATTTTTCCCAGCAGGTACTTAAGCCACTGAGCTATCTCCCCAGTGAGTTTCAATTTTAATACATTATTTGTAGAAAATATACTCTATATAATGCTATGTCTTTGGAAGGTGGTGATGCTGCCTTTGTCATCTACTTGGAATGGATACTGTGACTTGCTGTAATAGTAGTTTCTTCAGGGATCACTCACGCATTTCCCAAGCTGCTGAGAATATTGCTTCCTCAGGGTTTCTAGCTTTTCTTCAATGGAAATTACTTTCCAATGCAAGAAATGCCTTTTGCGAAAACATGCCCCTTCTCTGGTGCAGCCTAAAGCCAGTGGCTGCAGACAGTGACCCACAAAGCCCTCTTCCCCCAGCATGTAAATATTTCAGCAATGTTCCCATTAGGATTGGTCAAACTGCACTTGAAAACTCACTGTGGATCAGCTGGCCCTTACCTCTGAATCTACTGTTCACACAAGTGCAAAGCTGTTTGTCCCAGCTGCACTTTCCCATAAAGATTCTGCATAGAAATCTCCATGAGCAATTGTTCCTAGAGTAACCAGTGTAAGACATTAGTACTATTGTGATGTCTGTGACTATAACACGTGTGTTACAGAGAATGCACCTTGTGTACTTCTTGATGAAAAATTCTGCAGGAGGCCAGTGATATAGCTCGGTGGACTAAGTGCTTGCTTAGGTAAGCCCAGAGGCTAGGGATCGATCCCTGGCACCTCATGCCATACTGGCTCCACCTCCAGGCATGCTGAGCAGGCGATGGAGTCTGAGAGTGGTGTCACATGCCTGTAATCCCAGCACTAGGGAGGTAGAAATCAGGAGGATTATTACCAGTCTGAACTGCATAGTGAGACCCTGCACACACACACATACACACACACACAAAAAAAAAAAAAAACTTAAAAAAATTATATAGGCATCTTTTATTTCCACCAGGCTCACTTTTATTTTTGTCACCATAACCTATCACTATGGGCTATTAAAATGCTTCATCTACTGTCTTAGTAACTTTGTTGGTCACTGGGCCACAAAACCAAATGTCTGTAACTTAAAGGAGGAAAGGTTGCTTTTGCCTCATGTTTCAGTTCCTGGTCATCTAGCTCCAAAGAAGAAACTGCATGGCAGAGGAGTGTGAAGGAAGGCACTCTGCTCCTGTCATGGTGCCAGGTAAGCAGAAATCAGGGGAGGAAGCAGGAAGTGAACCATATGCTTCTGGGTCAAGGAGCAGGTTCCACAAAACCTGCTTCTTCTAACCAGACCCCACCTCTGGGCAACAAGTCAGCTACCATCTCCATAATCCATCCCCCCAAGAAAGCCCTGCATACAATCACATGAGGCTGTGGAGGACAGTTAGGGAAGGGGAAAAGAAGGAGAAGAGAAAGTACAAAGAATTAAGAAGTCATCTACATGGACAACTGCCAATGATGAGTTTAATCATTATGTCCTGCAAAGTCATACTAATAAAACAAAAATTGAAAACAAAAGAATAATCTGATCCCAATAGTCAGTAATGTCAACCCTGAAAAAATAAAATTAATCCTGTCTTTACACAGTAATGAGAATAATGAACTTGTATATTTTTTTTAAAGTTATGCTTTAACATTTTGCTATACCTATATGAACACAGCTTAAAAATAACAAAAAATAAAGAAGGTAGGATCAAAGACATTTCAACTTTTATTAAAGTTTGAACAACTATTATATGACAAAAAGAATGTGGAGCAAGCAGCAGATTTAATGTAGGACAGAGAGAAAAAATAGAGGTGATTATATAAAATCTAGTTGTTTTTTTTTTTTTTTTGAGGGCATAAGCAGCGCAGGTGAGGGTAACTGGTCTGCGTGGGAAAACGTGCTCTTGCTCCATCAAAAGCCCATGAGCCAGTCAAAGTTCTCCATTGTCCATTTGTCCATCAACAATAACAGAGGCTGTTAGGCTGTCGAGGTGTTTGTTCTTGAGTAAATTTGCAAAAGGAATGACTGCACAGTTAAGGAGGAGCTAAAAGTTTGTGGTTTGAAATTCTCTGCCAGATGTTGTTTAGTGCTATTGTCACACAGCCCTGAGAAGACTGAATGCTTTCTGCAGTCTGCAGGGTCATCACCCCAAAAGTTTACTGCATGAATTTCCTCGACGTGGATTTAGACAAGACCCGAGTGTCAACCCCCCTCTTGCTCTTTATTTGCACATTTTCTTCAGATCATTAGAGATGGTGAGATAAAAACTGAGTCAAAGCCATTTTGAAGAGACAAAGCTAATTGGAAGAAACACTTTCGGATTTTAATTTTCTTGTGTTAATAAAGAATTAGACATAGTATCTTGATGAGAACAATCTATCGTGAATCATGTTGCTTTTACTCAAGGAATATTGGATATTTGAAGCTGGGCCAAATTGTGCGAATGTGGTGCCCTTGGGGAATCCCAATTTATCAAAGTTCCAATGAACGTAAACTGTTATGATCAAAAAGAAGCTTCAGTTATGTCCAGGAAAATCACACTGAGTCATAAATCCAAAGGTTAACTGAAAAATAGAAAGTGTAGCCCCACAGAAAGATTATCAGAAATTTAAAGAGCAGAAAAAAAGTTTTCTTTTTTCTGTATGTTAGGGAAGGGTCTACTGGGTGTTCAGGGTCTCACTACTAGATCGGACTTGTAGTAATTCTCCTGTTTACAGCCTGCCAAGTGCTGGGATCATAGGCACACGCCACCATGCCCAGTCTCAGCAGGCCCGAGGATCAAACCCTAGCTCTTGCTCTTGCTAGTAGGCATTTTAATCTGCTGAGCTATTTGGCCAGCCCTGGCAAAAATTATCTTAGGTATTAAAGTGTTGATATAGTAATAATTTATTTTTCTTTTTAGGATACATTTCATATGTCATAGAGGGGAAAAAATTTCTTAGAAGAACTGTTCAGAGCTTAATAGTCAGTAGTCAATTTTAGTTTTAACAAGTCTTTTAAATGCTGGAATTAAGAAAAAAGTGTGGGTTTTTTGTTGTTGTTGGTTTTTTTTTTTGTTTTGTTTTTCCTCAAACTAAAATTTAAAGAAAGATATCAGTGGTAAGAGAACTTAACAGGATATTGTAGACTGTACTGGGCAGTCGACATATAGTAAGTGAGCATAGGATGGAGCTATTGTAAAAGACACATAGTTGGAGGTTTTTGTTTGTTTTTGTTTTGCTTTGTTTTTGTATTTAGGAGACGGTGTACAGGGTCTCACTGTGTAGACCATACTCATAGTGATCCACTGGTTTACAGCCTCCCAAGAGCTGGAATTACAGGCGTGTGCCACCACGCTCATTCTCAGTTGCTATCTCATCAAGCCCTACGGGTGGGGCCAGCACAGCAAAGACACATAGTTTTAAAGGAATTAGGAGATAAGAGTTTTGAGTCTGTAAAAATCAAGGAGCTGGTAGCTCAGAGTTGTTTGTAAATCATAAAGTCTGAGCAGTCTACTTCCTCAGAAGTAGAAATTAGGCAGTCCTGGTGGAGACTATGCATGCTTTGGAACCAAAGAGATTGGGGTTTCCATTCTACTTATTTTTCACTTGTAATAGTAGTTCCTTTCTTCTCCTTTTTCTCCATATTTCTTATGGGTGTAAGTTATTTTAGTATTGTTAAATCTTATTATATTCTACCAATGGTCTAGGGGTCATGGATTTGATTTCTAATCTACTCTGCCATGCTCTATCCTTCTCACTATATTGGTCATTATGTCCCAAACTCTGTACAGACCACAAAGCTTTTCCTGTGCTTTATCAGCCTTCTTTCCCCTTCATTCATGTTCTAGTTTTCCCTAGATACTCCATCCATCCTTTCCTTTACCTCCTTTTTTAATCCATCCCCTTTAGCTGAGTATAGTCCCAGGCAGCTTCACCTGTGATATGCTTACTAGTTTAACCTACACTAAAAGTAAATCCAGGGTTACTTCAAAGAGGCCCTGGTGATGCACCTGACCTCTCTAGCTAAACATTTCGACCATATTTTTCTTCTTTTTAAAGTTGTATTGTGAGTGTGAGTCACGGCAAGCAGAGGGTAGAGCATGGGTTTGAGAGAACCCACTGTGACTCGGCATCTTGGCAGGACTTCCTCCAGCAATGTATCAGACACATGCCTACTATAGCAGGAGAAGAAATCTGAAATACTGCCAGTGTGGACCATTTTCTGGGATCCTGATCATTTCAAAGAGCTCCATTAAAGGACAGAATGCAGGGTATTCATTTCTTCTCTTTTTTAAATTGTATTTGTTACAGGGTGTCATTATGCAGCTCAGACTCAAAGTAATCCTCCTGTCTTCAGCCTCCCCAGTACAGGGATTATGGGTGTGCACCGCCATACCAAGTCTCCGGGTGCTGGCTCAGTGTGCCCCGGGATGGGGCCAGCATTGCCTATTTATTCTTTTGTATTATGGTGCAACATTTCATTGTATAGCTGTAATGGCTGAGACATTGTGTCAACTTGAGCTTTCTAGAAGTTTAAGTAATTAAGCAGCTCTGCATCCTGGGGTTTGGAGAACATGCCTTTATTGCTATAGGATGTTGTCCATTGTGTCAACTGGAGAAGTTTAAAAGTTTAAGTGATTCAGCAGGGGCCAGTGTCCTTTGTAAACATTCTCAGCCTGCCCAAGAGGAGGGTGGGGAGGTGGTGTGGGTGTAGAGCTCCCCATCCCCCAGGGCGGTAGGCTTCATGCAATAAAAGGGAAGTGAGGAAGACTGATTGCTGGTTCCTTGGGGGACTTCAGTTTTCCTCCAGCCGGGTCTCTCTTCTCTGGCTTCTGGAACAGGCTGCTGCATGGCTTCTGCCTGGGACTCTTCAGCCTTCCAAAGTAGATTCCTCAGCCTTTGTCATAGGCCCATCAGACACATTGGGGACAGCTCCATGTCTAGACTGAGATGGCAGGTGACCTTGGGTGGCCACCGTATGAGTCCTTGATCTTAGTGTCCTCATCTTTTGAAAGATGGTTGTTCTACCACCGGGGAGAGGGGGGCGCTCCAACATTGTAGGATTTGGTGAGGACCCTCGATACTCAGTCTAGATGAACCGTCTGGGCTTCTGCACTCATTATAGCATCTAATGGGAGGAAAAGGACACATGCTCTTTCTGTCCATCATTCCTTTTGTTCAACTACCTAATCCAATTAACTCCAATTAAAATTCACAGATTTAATTAGCTTGTCTGATGGCTTTTTAAAAAACCCTCCTAAGTGTAAATCTTTGGCCTCCCGTCTTTGCCACTTGGCAGTTGTCATGCCCTTTTATTTTTATTCCTCTCACCCCTTTGTGCCACCTCTGATTCATGATCTTTTGTCTCTATTGATCAGCCCCCTTCCTCCTGAGAACAACAATGACTCGCTTCCACAGCATCTTAGGAGTGCCACCAAGACCTTAATTTACTCAAAAGCTGTTCCATTCATGGGAATATTAAGCATTTTCAAAGGGCTACCAGTCCTCTGAAGCCGCTCAGCAGGCCAGAGCCATGTTTCTGACGTTGCAGTGTGGCATGGCTTAACCTCACATGATGCACTATAGCTGACCTCGAAATCATATATTCTGAGGGGTACGTGGACACCCCTTATATGTATGCAGTCATATTTTCCACCCAGCTTATAGTCAATGATGTTTGCTTTTCTTTCTTTTTCTAAATATAATCTAATTTTTTTGATGCAGGGTCTCCTTATGTAGGTTGAATTCGTAGTAACCTTCCTATCTCAGCCTCCCCAGCTCTGTGATTACAGGTTGCACCACCATGCCTGGTTTGGGTGGCTGGCATAGCGTGCCCGGGGTTCTGAGGCCAGCATGGCATGGGGTACTGGGTAGCGAACTTGGAACCTTGTACTTGCCAGGCAGGCACTTATGCCTCCAAGCTGTCTCTCAGCCTTTCTTTTCTTTGTAGACACAGGATCTTTCTGTGTAGCTCAGATCGGCCCTGAACTCATGACCATCTTCCCATCATGTTAGTGATACACGCATGTCTGCTTACACCAGCACAGCTCACCACAGGAAAGCTGAGGAGCAGTGTACATAGCGATCAGCAGACAGACGGGTGGATGAACAAGGCGCGGCACTGTGCACAATGGGATACTAGTCACTGCTTTCTTACCATCCATATTCCCAGCATTTAAAACAATGCTAGAAATTGATGGTTGTTTAAGTGCTAGCTGAAAGATTAATAATCTATAAATTTTAAAATGAATGAATAAATTAGAAAAATTATTGAATTTCACTGTTATTTTACTTAACTCTGGTCCTCATTCAGTGAGGATTTATTATTACAAAGCATATCTTGAGCCAAGATGTGCCAGCGATTGTGTGAAGCATTTCAAAGGGCATTACTTCCTCTACTGCACAAAACAATTATATGAGAGAATAACTAATTATTTCGTTTTTAATTAACAAATTTAGAATTAGAAGAGCAAACTAACATCAAAATATCAGAATGGGAACAGTGACTGAAGCAGAGCAACAAGCAAATGTAGACCTAAGAATAAACAATACAATCCACCACACTAAAAAAATACTATAAAGAGCTGGTCAAATAGGCCAGTCCAATAGCTCAGCAGATTAAAGCTCCGGCAAGCAGGTACAGGGGCCAGGGGTTTAATCCCCGGGCCTGCTGTGCTGAGACAGCAACTCAGACTGGCCTTGGTGGCATGCACCTGTAATCCCAGCTCTTGGGAGGCTGTAAACAGGTGGATCACTACGAGTCTGATCTAGTAGTGAGACCTTGAACACCCTGTAGACCGTTCCCTAAAATACAAAAAAAAAAACAAAAAAAAACCCTATAATGATAATATCATTATTCTGCATACATTTTCTTCACAGTGATTTTTATGTTTTAGCTAATGATGTCAGGAATCCTTGTTCTAAAAGCCATGGCCCCATTCCTATATCCGGTGCCACTTGGTTCATGTAGGAAGCATTGTAGTGCGCACCAGTGCCTTCAACTGGCACTCAGAGCCCCAGGAAAGGGGCAGCAGTAGGGAAAGCTAGCACTATCCTCATTTCAAGCCAATAAGAAGGATGATCCCATAGGGCATCAATGCTGCTTTTGTTGTGATTTCTAGTAGTTGTGCTAGAGGCTTCCCACAAGCCAGGCATTGGCCTAAGCAATTCAGATACAGCACTTTATATGGAAAAGTAGGATTTCATTCATTCATTGTACCAGGTGGTCTCTTTGCTTATATACTACAGTAAGGAATGTTATCAGCACTTGTTTCTTTTAGAGAGAAAATTAGGGAAATGGGGTGATGAGAAAGAGGCTCTAGACAGACAGCGTGGAGGAACAAAATAGCCTGCCAGGTTTTCCTCAGAGATGCAGTCAAACTGGGCTGATTCCTATAGGGAACTGCGCTCCAGCCACCTCCGCAGCCTTGCAGCCTCTCCTCTACCCTGGCTCTGCTATTCCGTCACTCCACTTCTCACGTCCTGCCCAGCAGCCTGCAGGACATCTGCCAGGGGTCTCCCGAGCCTCCTTCCCGACAGCTGCCACGCACCCCTGCAGCCTGGCTCAGTGGCACCGACAGCGGCCCCAGGTTCCCCAGACTCTCTGCTGCCCGCTGGGCCACCCACACACCCGTCCACAATACCAAGAGGGCACACTTGGGCCTTTTCCTCT
This sequence comes from Octodon degus, assembly GCF_000260255.1. Taxonomy (NCBI): domain Eukaryota; kingdom Metazoa; phylum Chordata; class Mammalia; order Rodentia; family Octodontidae; genus Octodon; species Octodon degus. The sequence goes on along the minus strand of NW_004524735.1, from coordinate 3,590,848 downwards.
CATCATTAAGGGAAATGAGCTTTGCATGAATTGCTTTTCTGGAAATCTTTCTTCAGTGTGTGTTCAGCGACCCACAGGCGTCCGTTCCCACTCCGGATTCTTCCCGGAATGAGCGTATGAGCAGCGATCCGTAGCACCCACCGCACTGCGCCTCAAGCCCTGTCCTCCCAGTCGCTGAGCGCGCACAGGCTTCGCGGGGTAGAGGAGCAGGGGCTGCCGCGGCGACAGGCCAGCTGAGCGCCCCTGGCTCTCCACTGCCGGGATTCCTCCATCACATGAGCTCTTGTTTTCTGGAGTGAGAACTACTCCCCGAAAAGGGCAACTCATGTTCTGAGTTTTCCGTGTCCACAGAATCCTGCCTCGTGCCCATGTCTGCATGCCACAAAACTTCTTCATGGGTACTAGAAGAGGGATTGCCAATAGAGTATTTTCTATTCTGGGGACACTTTGAATCCTGCAATTTGCAGCCCTCGTATGAAGATTATATTTTTACTCACGGTGCGTCACGATTTTGCCCGTTTGCTTTCAGCATTCTGTCATTACTGAAAATGCTTGGCTAAGTGAGTCCCTTAGCCTGAAACAGATCCTTCATTTTCCTGTAAGTAAGCCACGTCTGTGTTACATTCCCCTCTCTGCGTTATTCACAGCTAGTAATCCTCGCCTCTACAAAGTTTTGCACAAAATTGTCTTTTTAACATTTCTCATGCTACATTTTAAAGTAATAATATATACCCTGCTTTGCTTTCAAAGCAAATGTTACGCATCACTTAAAATTTCACAGCAAACCCATTGTAGAAGGAAATCTCTCCATTTCACTCCATCCCCAGGAGGACCTGCCTGCCCCGCACACATCTGAACATCAGTGGAATTGCTTCCCTGAGGCTCTTCTGAAGAGAGAACCTTCTCACACATCCCACAGACAAAAGTTGTAATAAGAAATACACGTAATTGAGAATAGTAAGTTCCCATTTCCTCATCCCGCAGTATTGTCCAATAGCAGCAGTGTCACTATAAATGTCATTTGTGCTGGCATTACCTCCTGAGCTGTCAAATTCCGTTTTTGGAAAAAAGATAATTTTACTGAACAAAGAGGGCAAGATCACCAACTCATTTGTAAGACTTATTCCACGGAGGCCTTTCTGACCCTTTTTAAATATCTTTTCTGTATGCCAAGATGAGATCCCTTGGCCTCCATTTAAATTGTTATTTATTTTATTACTTTTTCAAGGCTGGTAATCAAGCCTAGAGCCTTGGCCACGATAAGTATCCTACCACTGAATTACATTTTCAGCGTGGGTGTTCTTTTTTTAAAAAAAAGGAACTAAAGAAGTGAAACACTGGTTAGGTAATAAGATACATGAGAAAGAGCTGTCTGAGGATCCAAGCACAGACTGTGTCTTTTCATTTTCTATGGCCTAAGCCTTCTTTGCCATTCAGTGTGTGTGTGTGTGTGTGTGTGTGTGTGTGTGTGTGTGTGTGTGTGTGTGTCTAGGGGGTAAAACTGCCCATTCTTCTTAGCATTCAGTTATTCTGAACAAGGATTTGAGGCTGGGGACGTAGCTCAGGCAGTGGTCGAATCTGAACCCAGCATGCACGCAGCCTGAGGGTTTGATCTCAGCAATGAGAATGCCAAACACCAGAACAAAACAATTGGATTTAAACTTCTTCCAGAAAATAGAGACCTTAGAAGCATCTAGTGCCTTCATCCCTAAGTTTCAACCAGACCAGTAAATAACTGTTTCCTGACTAATAATAAGCACATGTTCACCTGTACACTTTGATATCTCTGATACATTTTTTAAAATGTATTTAATACAGGGTCTACAGGGTCCCACTATACAGATTGGACTCGTAGTGATCCTCCTGTTTTCAACCTCCCAAGTGCTGGGCCCTGATACATTTTTATGTCACGAACACAAACACTTAAGTTTTCAAAGTTAAGTTCCACTGATGAGGTGTGACAAGAAGGATAATGTCACAACCATAGTAGACAAAGGCCAAGAGAGTGGACCTCTGTGCATTTTCATAGCATTTTGGCTGACCCTCTACCTAACACTTAGCGTACTGAGCTATAAATGTTATAACTCAATGGCCTGCCTGTGGAGATGAGTAAGTGAGGCGTAAGCAGATAGCAGGAGTTGTACTGCGCACAGAAGGTCTCAGAATGGTGTTAGTGCATGAAGCAAGGGCTAAGAGGTGATAACTATGTAAGCTGATAGGGAGAGGAAGAAGAAGAAGACACAGATGATGGAATGAGTTGAGCTCAATAGTAGAACTAGGGGCCGGCCAAATAGCTCAGCGGATTAAAGCACCTACAAGCAAGCACAGTGGCCAGGGGTTTGATTCCTGGGCTTGCCATGCCAGCCCCACCCCTGGGGCACACTGAGACCACAATTGAGACTGGGTGTGGTGGTGCATGCCTGCAATCCCAGCTCTTGGGAGTTTGTAAACAGGCAGATCACTACAAGTCTGATGTACAAGTGAGGCACTGAACACCCTGTATATTCTTCCCTAAAATACAAAAAAAAAAAAAAAAAAAAAAA
>NW_004524735.1:3585579-3588205 GCF_000260255.1 Octodon degus | reverse complement strand
AATTAATCGTTCATCAAGGCAGAGAGATTGGGGTGGTTTTGTAACCATCTCTTGTTCAATTTAATCAAGTGGTACATTATTTTCTGGTAAGAAAAAATAATGCATCTTTTCTTCTCTTTCCTACCCTGCACTTTATAGTGAGTGACTCAGTTCCATTGGGTTCTTGGTAACTGTTACTCACCTGAAAGTTAAAAGGCAATGTGAGGGCTGAGGAGATGGCTCAGTGGAATAAATGCTTCCCTGTCAAGCGCAACAGCCTGAGTTCAGTCCCCGGTTCCATAAAAAAAAAGGGCAATGTGAATAAATAAAAGTAAAACTGAGAGAGGTGTATTTATCACAGGTCAGTTAAAAGTCTCATTTATTAGAAAATAAAGCTTTCCTCCACAGTCCAGGCTTTCCTCCACAGTCCTGTGCTGTAGGTTCTTCTGGGTTGCCATGTCCTTGGCTGGTATAAAAATGGCCATCAGTTTCCTAGTGCATGAGAAAATCTGCTTCGATAAGTTCAAGTATGATGATACAGAAAGGAAAATCTATGAGCAGATGAATGGGCCTGTGGCTGGTGCCTCCTGCCTGGTGAATGGTGCGTGATCCTCCATGACATTGCAAGAGCCAGAGAGAACACCCAGAAGTCCCTGGCTGGAGGCTCCAGCCCTGGGGTCTCCAGTGGGCCAAGTGAGCTTGTTCTCTGAATTGCTAGCCTGGAAGTGGAAAACCAGAACCTGAGAAGCGTGGTGCAGGATGTGCAGCAGGGCAGCTCTAGACTGGAGGCCTGGTGAACACCCTTGAGAAGAGCTCACCCACCCATCGAGCCGCAGCCCCACCAACCCAGCATGTATCTCCCATGTACCAAGTGGAGCCCCCAGCCAAGAAAGAGGAGGTTGAGGACAATGACATTGACCTATGTGGCAGCGATGAGAAGAAGGACAAGGAGGAGGCTCAGCTATGGGAGGAGAGGCTAAGGCAATATGCAGAAAAAAAGTCCCAGAAGCCCTCGCTGGTGACCAAGTCCTCCATCCTCCTGGATGTCAAACCTTCGGATGATGAGACTGACCTGCCAAGATGGAGGCCTGTGTGTGCTCCATCCAGTGGATGGGCCACTCTGGGTGGCCCCAAGCTGTCCCCATGGGTTACAGCATCCACAAGCTGCAGATCCAGTGTGTGCTGGAAGAGGAGGTCACCAAGTGTGAGGAGCACGTGCAAAGCATGGACATCGCAGCTTTCGAAGAGATCTGAAGCCGAGGGTGCATGTGGGCAAGGGAGACCCTGCCAAGGGTAAAAACAGACTCCAAAAAAAAAAAAAAGAAAGAAAGAAAGAAAGAAAGAAAGAAAGAAAGACAGAAAGAAAGAAAAAAAGACAGAAAGACAGAAAGACAGAAAGAAAGAGAAAGAAAGCCTTCTCATTTAAATGGCTTCCCTCATAGTTATGAAAGCGTGTGCACCTGGGAAAGTACTATCCAGATAATTTGGGAAATGTTGAGTGACTTGTTATACTTTCAGATGTCAAAAACTTCTCACATGAAAATATTACCTGGAATGGTATCATTTCAAATTAGGGAAAGAGAAAAGGCTCTAATAAGAACATGATCATAATACCAAAAGGTCACTAAAACAAATCTCTCCATTCTGCATGAATATCTCCTCTGATACCTGTCATTTAATGTTTTTGCTTCAATTCTAGTCTAAAAGTACCAGAAACCCTCCTCACCACAAACTGCTATTATATTTAAGAATTCAACACACTCAATAACAGTGATAAGGCCAAGAGGGCGCAGCGGTCATCCATATGTGCAAGCGTTCTCTGACCACCCAATCCCTGAGACTGAGTGTGGGGCTTAGTGTTGTTTCTCAGGGCTTTTCATGTGATGTTCTTGTCAAGGCATCTTTTCTGTCAGGGAATGCCCTGGATACTTGGCTGCCCCTACCCAACCTCACTTTTCTCTGTAATTTCAGCAGGCGCTACCCTGGCAGGGAGAGCTCTCCGTGGCACTCAGAAGATATTGTTCTGTCTTTTCCTGCTCTTCCCCCACTCTCACGAAGCCACGGTTCCCCCTCACGACCCTCTGCTTTTGTTATTATCACACACACTAGTGGGCTTTCATTTCCTGGGGAAAACTGTGTGTGTGTGTGTGTGTGTGTGTGTGTGTGTGTGTGTGTGTGTTTAGAATGTTATATCTCTCTCTAGTTGGTGAAATGTGTACTTGATGCATTTTGCATATAAAGAATACTAATTCTCAACAACTAAGTTAGTGTGTGTGGGAAATTGGCAGCCATTGCTCCAGTGCCATCATTCATCCATTCATTCATCCATTCATTCAGCAACCTAACATCTAGTTCCTTTGGTGGGTACTAGACTGTAACACAGACCAAGAGAGAAGCAATCCCTGTCCATAAAAATCCCACAGTTCAAATACAAACTTAAATGCATGAAGTCTGAAACTTTCCTCCCACTCAGGATCCTACAAAGTAAACTTGCTTCTATTAGGATACAATTTTAACTCAACTTAGTCTAGGAAATTGACTTTTTTTTTTTTTTTTTTTTTTTTTATTGACCATCGAACTCAGAACCTTGTGCTTGCCAGGTCCATTGTATTCTTCGTAGCTGTTACTTATCTCCCCATCCTTCAAA
>NW_004524735.1:3571137-3574279 GCF_000260255.1 Octodon degus | reverse complement strand
ATTATGGGCTACTGGACTCTTTTAGAATATTTTGCTGAGTTTACACACCTATAATATTCAATAACGGAATTTAGAAAAAATGGGGTATGCCGATGAATGTCCATTTTGTATCTGTGTATTCAAAGTGGTTAGGATAGATGTATAATTACATTCTCTTAATCAATAGAATGATTTGTTCTAATGGTGTTTGTAAATAGGATCTCAAGTCCGCATCTTGTACAGCAATTAACCACTAAGAAGAATACATGCAATGTGTTATTTGTTGAAACTATACTTCCGGTTTGATTTGAAACTGTCTCATTGCTGTTTATCAATAAAATTTTGAAAAAAAACATAAAGACCTTCAAGTTTGCTTGAACATAATCACTTAAATTAGTAGTTCTGCTAACATAACATAGGATATTCTATTTTGAAATCTTCAGAATTTGTGTAAAATGTAAATCATAGACACAGAAAATACTCCCCAGTGAAACATTGAGAAGTAAGATAGTAAGGTAAAATTAAAATATTCTGCTTTCTACCATTAAATTGAAAGTGAAATGATCATTTGGCATGCTCTAACTATACTAAAGTGGGAACAATTCGGAAACATGGAAAAGAAAAGCATAGAGAAAAGAATACCTCTGTCCTGGAGGCATTCCTGCCATATCCAGGTTTTGTGAAGACGTTAGAAAAAGATAAAAGCAAGTAGCTGCTTTGGATCAGGGAAACAGGACTACAAAGCATTGAAAACTGCAGTGTCTCAGCAGGTGACATTTGGGAAGTCTCTTAAGCTCTTTAAGCTTCAATTACCTCCCAAGCAATATGTGAATAAAAGGGATTCCTAAGAGAGAAAGTGATAGCCAGAAATAAGCGAGATAATGTCTACAGCACTTCATGACAATTGCATCATGCAATAAATGTTTATCAATATTAGCAGATTTAGGGCCAGGGAGATGGCTCAGTGGAATAAGTGCTTCCCTGGCAAGCGTGAGGGCCTGAGTTCAATCCCTGGTTCTGAAAAAAAAAATTAGCAGATTTATTTATAATTAATTTTTACAAAGAAAAAAGACACAGAAGAAAGAAAAATCAATGTATTTATAGTTCAAAAAGAAAAAAATTTTCCTAGCAAAGTAATATGTACCAGCAGCCATAAATCTTGACATAAAAAATAGTTTCTGTGTGTGTGTGTGTATGTGTGTGTGTATCAAATATATCTATCATAGTATTGGATTTTTCTTCTTCATTTAAGGTTTGTAAAGAAGTCACTTTACTTCTGCAGATCTTCATTTATTCCTCCAACAGTTGGAATGAAGACATTCTTTTACCTACGACGTTGAAAAGATTCATCAGTGCAGAAGAATACATGACATCTATGAGCAGGCAGGCGTGCACATTATGTATTGAAATGTAAGATAATTTTATCAGTGAAAATTTTATAATCATCAAATAGCAGCAACGTCTTGGCCAAACTCTGCTAGAACTTCTATCACGATAGAAGTTGCACCAAATAATTAGAAAAGCAACACAGAAAGATGAGCAGTTGTTAGGCAAGAATCTTCGGGGAAACATGAAGAGAAATTCAGGGCTAGAATTTCAGATTTTTAGCAGAAGGATTACAGTTCTTTCTGTCCTTTCTACATAAGGATTCGTGATGGCACTTTACATTCTGGTCATGAGAAAACCCTCTTCTCTTTGTGTTTTGTAGTTTTGCTGTTAGGTGTGGAACCCAAACCCTTCTGTGCAAAAACCTATCTGCCTTGAGGTCAAGGATATTGATGTTTTGTACCTGCTTGGGCAATGCTTTGTCCATGGGCCGCAGTAAATCTGATGCATTCGCATTCTCCATATCACTGATAATTCTGGCTTCAACAGAAACATCTATCAGAGCAGTACGATGAAGTGATACAAAGAACCTAGATCCTGAGGTAGGAACGTGATGTGTGCTGACGGGTTCTGAGGGTTGATGACTGTGGTTTTTACCTAGAATGATGTATACAGCAAAGAAAATGGGAAATGATTCTTTAAATACACTGGATCAGATTCCACAAAGATAGATATTTGCACCACCTAAGAAGCCTGCTGAACCAGCTGCACATGCTTAATCACAAAAGTGTCTTTTTTATGGTGACCCAGACTGGTGCAAGAAGCAAAAAGAAAAACATAACTAAATAAAATTTATTAAGCAAGGCTGTAGAACTCTTCTACTTATTTTTTTTTAGTAGTACACGTTTGCCATACATAGTGCTCACATTCATCATTGGAAATCTGTACTTCTACATAATATAAGTTCTCTTTTTCTCATTCCCCTCCCCTCCCTTCAACTCTTCTTCCCTTCCTGCTTTTTTAATTTCAACAATTTTATTTTATTTCATTTCATTTCCAAGAGCAAAAAACAAAAACAAAAACAAATAGCAGAAACAAAGAAACAGAGCAACATACAATACATATGTTACAGATTTTCAAATCAAAAATAGCAAATTAACAATTGTTATATTATGTATTTTTATCATCGAATCTGTTGCTCAGATTAAGAGATATAATTATGCAAAACTGGACAAATAACTGAAGATTAACACTTGCTTTGTTTTAAAAGCTCTGTTTCTATTTTTTCCTTTCATGTTCTTTTTTATTAATTTTATTGAGAAACAGCAATGAGAGTTTCAAAACCAATTAATAGGACAGGTTCAATAATTAATACATTGCGTATTGTTGTCGTCATAGTGGTTATTCATAGTACATGATGCAGACATGATATCCTATCCAAATACTATTAGTACAAATCTTTCTTCTCACTGAGTTAAGAGAAAGTAGCTGTATATCTATCCTATTTTGTATATACAGATACAAAATTGTCCTTCCTTTGTAACCCCTTTTTTGTTTAGTTTTGTTACAGATGAGTTTTCCATTGCCATTTAAATATTGTAGGTGCTTGAATTCAACAAGATAATCCAATATAGTCCAGTAGTCCATAATAGTAGTGGGTTATCCATAGAACTGGCAAAGTCAGAAGTTGTTGACTTGAGCCTTTCACAGCACAGCATATTAATATGGCTTTACTTTTTATACTTCATTTTCATACTTTTCTGCTGGATGGTTAAGACCAAGATAAAGCAAGACCTATATAACAAGAAAAGTATCTTTTGTGTCTGATAAGTCAGTC
>NW_004524735.1:3566099-3571037 GCF_000260255.1 Octodon degus | reverse complement strand
CTCAGGATCCTACAAAGTAAACTTGCTTCTATTAGGATACAATTTTAACTCAACTTAGTCTAGGAAATTGACTTTTTTTTTTTTTTTTGTACTGGAGATCGAACTCAGAACCTTGTGCTTGCCAGGTCCATTGTATTCTTCGTAGCTGTTACTTATCTCCCCATCCTTCAAATAACTATAAATTTGTCTTTCATTCACTACTTTCTAGGTGAATCCCTTGATTATTTGTAGATGGAGAATATATAGGCATCAAAAATGTTAAAAATTACTTCAGGTTATTAGGATCAGTAAAAAAACTGTATTAATTGGCAACAACATGTTATCTATGGTTGTACAGATATTTCATGGGGTTGTTAATATGTAAAATAAAAATAGGTATGTATGTATGTATAATATCCAGCACATATGGGGGCTTGCCAGTTATCTCACCGTTTAAGTGCCTTCAAGGGCAAACCCAGTCAGGCTGGAGGGACCATGGTTTGATCCCCAGCTCCACATGCCACACCACACCCACCCTTAAGGCAGCCTGAGCCCGCCAAAAAAAAATCTTTTCAGCACATAGTAGATGCATGGAAATATTGATACATTTTTTTTTACTTTTAATTAGGAGTCATTTTAAAAGTATTAAATATTTTAAATCAGTGTAAAGCTATAATGTTTCATTAAGTTACTGTCTATAAATGGTACTACATAGAGTATTCTTTATGAATGAGGCTTTTCCTGTCATTAAAGTTATTGTAGAACTGTAAAAATTATTTAAAAATTGCATTAAGATGCATATCAACTGTCCTTGTCAGTGTTATTTTGGATAAACTTGGAGAGCATCCAATGATGCTCTCTTTTCTTATGACTTTCACACACTGGCGTGAGACCTCAGGTTCTCCAGCTTGCTTTATTCAAGGCCACAGAATTCATCACACGGACTGCTCTTGACCTTACCCAATTTGGCTCCAGCCTGTTGCTCATCATGGGGAAGGGGCTCTATGATTCCTGCCAATCCAAGGTCTGTGTTTGTCTGCAACTTCATAACCACATGGCCCTTCTTGTGATCCTGAATGTTTCTGATGTCCTACAGCATGGACTTATTCATCCAAGACATGAGGGGTTTTGACCGTCCACATTTAGCACATGGTATAGCCTGTCTATGTGGCAGCTGACGTCCCTCATCCCATTCCCAAACAGTCACGTTGCTGGGCATTCAACAGGTGTGCATCATGTTTTACAAGGTCTTTGGCTGCCAGATGTGACAAAGCTGGAACAGAACTAGCACTTGTGCTGATCTTCAGGCATCAGTCATGGCTTGTTACAGTGGCCACGGGCAAGAATTCAAGTAAAGCACAAGAGGGCATTTTGCCAGGTAAGCAGATGGACACACAGAGGAGCCAAGAGCCATTGTCACAAGCACCATGGACAGAACATGCAGCTAACAGCAATCAACTGGCTCCTTATCTGTTGCTTAGAAACCTCACGCTCAGAAGCAGTATCCTTTCCAATTATGATTTGAGCTCAGGACATTCATGTCATACTGACCGAGATCACTGGCTGCCATAGACAAATGCTGGGCACCAAGAGGCCAGTTCGGTCTCCAAAGAGGCCAACAAAGCTTTCTATGAAATTTGTACTTGGGATGAGAATTGCTTCTCTTGCAGCTAAGTCAGCAAATGCAGTTTGTTTGTCAGACCCGAGAGGTAAGGAGCAAAGAGGGATCGCTGCTTGCAAACAAGAATGACTGAGAAAATCCTCACTGCACTAGATAAACAGATGATCTGTACTCAACCAGGGTGATGTATGAGAGAAAGATAAGTATGAGGGACTCTGACCTCATTCATCAAAGAAACTGTAGAAAGGCAATAGAGGGTCATGGCATGGCTTGAAGTCAGAAATCACATCATGTAATTCTATTCCCAGAGCTCTACTTACTTTGTAATTAAGAAGCTACAAAACTCTCTAAACTTCAATTTTCTCTTCTGGGACATGGGCATTATAACAGTACTTTAGGTGGTATCTGTGAAGATTAAATGAATTAATATGCCCCAAGCATCTGTAACAGTGCCTGCCACCCTGTTAACACAACACAAATGCACTCATGATCACATTTGAAGATAACAAGGTTAAGGACTTAAACTGTGATTCAGCTGCATAAAGATATTCCCTTTTGTATCAAACTAGATTAACTTTTTACACTAACTTCATATGATATTGTACTCAAATTTTCCAACAAGATTATTGCTATCTAGCTGTGTCACTGTACATCACAAACCATACACTACATACTCCCACATTCTATAAACCGAAAGAAACAAAAAAGGAGCCAAGCCACTTAAGAACCAATCTTTGGTTCATTCTTTGTAATTAAGAAGCTACAAAACTCTCTAAACTTATTATTTCCTTATTATGTGAATATTTGAATGTCTAATACATCCATATATATGTAGGATTTCAGCTACCTCCTGCAGAAGAATCTTAGGTCCAAACAAATCCTCAGAGACATTTAAACTTTTTAAGCAATGTTATATTCCCACCAATTGTTGGATGTTCCAAAAGGTCTTCATTTTGCATGCATGAGAGAACTTAGTATCTGTAAACAAGAAAACCATAAATGTTTATCCACAGTGTGATCTTTGCTCCTAAATGAGATCCCTAAGTATCTAATTTTGTCTATAACATAATATTTGGATCACACATTTTAAGATAAGATTTCCAAATTTCAAATCACAATCTTATTTCATTAACCTGTGACTCCAATTGTCCTCATGTAAGCAAATATGACCATTTATCTGTGATGTTGTCCAACAGTAGTGGGCATCTTCCTTGACATTCCTCACTTCTTACATTCTTATGTTTGATACTTACTCCATTAACAAATCCCTTTTACTCTACTTGGGACACTTTCACAAATCCTACTACATACTATAATATCTAGTTCAACTACCATAGTCTACAAATTTTCATTTCTGTCTTGAATGATTAGAAGAAAAAGAAAAAAAAAAAGAAAGAAAAGAAAGGGACCGGGGAGATGGCTTAGTGGAATAAGCGCTTCCTGGGCAAGCGCAAGGGCCTGAGTTCAATCCCTGGTTCTGCCAAAAAAAAAAAAAAAAAAGATTAGAAGAGTAGATCTATACTTTTCCTGTCTTTCAAATATTCATTTTAATGATTCCTTTATTAGATTATTATCTATACCTTCTTTGCATTATCTTCTCGCTCCCTGGTTCAGGTTTTATGCCACCCTACTACATATATGAACATTATGAAAACAAACTGCCTTTCTCTCTTTCATTTCCTTTGTGGTACTATCTTATACTTCATGTTTTCGTAGATCTAAAATGTGCTACCAGTTTTTGGTTTAAACAGCCCACTGCTTTTAAAGAGGTTAACATGTGAGAAGGTTTTATTTGTTTTTGCATAGTACTCACTGATGGAGTTCTTCTTATTTCTGAATATCCACATATCCATCTGGTATTAATTTTTCTCCTCCTGAACTTAATTTCAAATTTCTTGAGTGTAGGTTTGCTGATAGGATGTTATCTGAGCTACTACATTTCTAAAAGTGACTTTACTGCATGTTTTTTTTTTGTCAAGATTATTTTGCAGGTTATGGAATTCTAGACTGACAGTTCTTTTCATTCAGTGCATTAAAATGTCATCCTACGTCGTCTCCAGTTGTGACTCTAACTTTTGTAGATGATGTGCTACTTTTCTCTGGCTGCTTCTTCAGCTTTCTGCAACCCAGTTAAGGTTGTCTCACTGTACTCACCTTGGTCATTGTTGTTCATTAATATATACGTTGATAATTTTCATTGTCATACTCAGAAAAATTTTAGCTATAATTGATGCATAATTTGACACAGTTATACAATTGTTAATGAAAGAGGTGTAAGTGTGATTCTTATTGCTTTATCACGGCTAAAGGAAGAAAAATCAAAGTGATTCCTTTAAAATAAAAATTAGGCCTTGTGATTATTCTGCTCAAAGCATTCCAGTAGTTTCTTAACTTAGTGAAAGTAAGCTCATAGTGAATTCCTACAAATTCTTCACCTGAGGAGGAGTTCACAATCAAACACATTTAAGGCTTCATGCTGGATCTTCATTTTATAGATTTTTAACACTCATCATTGTACCACAAGGCATGAGAAGTTTGACGGTGAAAAATACAATGACCAGACCCAGTCCTAGCCCAGGTCCTATGAGTGTGTGGAGAGCTTCCTGCTACCCTGCGCTGGCGGGACCACTCCCAGCCCAGGTGCAGCGTGGGCCAGACCCTCTCCCAGCCCCTTGGGCAGCCCCCCACCACTCCGCAGTACCTCCCCGACCCCACCCGGAAAGTAGGAATTTCTGTCGAGTTCTGGGAACCCCCAGACCCAGTCCCAGCCCAGGTCCAGTGAGTGTGTGGGAGAGCTTCCTCTTCAAGCTATTTCACCTTGCCCCCTCCAGGCACAGCTCAGGCCTAGCATACATGCATGAGGTGTAATCTTGCAGCTGCAATCCCTGCAGAGAGTGTAGAGGACAGATCCAAACAGCTAGTCCACGAGCAGAACATCTCGCAACAGGGGCATAACAGGTTCACCCTCAAGGGCAGCAGCAGGAAGGAGCTGAGCACAACAGCCAGAAAGCCAGACGCAGCTGGATAACTCCAAACTTTGTAGAGCTGCACCTGAACTTCAGTACGTTTGAAGGTTATAACTACAGCAAAGATCTACAACAAAGGTCAGAAGACAGTGCTACACAAAATGAAGAGAAGGAACAAAATGCAACCTCAGAACCCAAGCCCACCCGTAACAAGTGCAGACATCACTAACCAGAGAAAATTGGAGATCACACAGCTGAAAGTAATGAATCAACGGCTTCTGAAATAAAGAAACAGCTGCAGAAAGATGTAGAAGACCTCAGATTGGAAATGAAAAAAGAAATCCCTGAATTAATAACATCTGCACTAAAGAA
>NW_004524735.1:3554110-3556640 GCF_000260255.1 Octodon degus | reverse complement strand
CTGCTGGATGGTTAAGACCAAGATAAAGCAAGACCTATATAACAAGAAAAGTATCTTTTGTGTCTGATAAGTCAGTCAAGTCCCCTCAGGATTTATCCTGCTACCCTGTACCACAGTTTGCAGATCCTTTGTCAGTGTCAGCCATGTGGATGAGTCACGGCCATTGCTTGACCAATTTGCTCTCTCTTCCTATGCTTTCTCCTCTGGCTCTACTTTGTCCCTGTGCCCATGAGAGCAAGTTCTTCCTATTTCCCTGTATCTATGCTCCACTGCACTCCTTATTAACCCTGGGATTCTCACTTAAGAACAATTCAATATTGAAACAAATATGTGGAAAAATGTTCAACATCACTGATTATTCAAGGGGTGTACATTAAAATAACAATGAAATTTCATCTCACTCTGGAAAGAATGGCTATCATAAAGAAGCTAATCAGTAACAATTTGGTGAGGCCTAGGGTACACAGGAGCCTTTTGCACTCCACAGGGAGTGTATGTTAGTACAGTCACTATGGCAATCAAAATTCCTCAAAGAACTAAAGCTAGAGGTTTGCTTGACCCACCCACCTGAGTCAAGGTACCTCCCTGAAAAAGTTAAAAGCATCATAGAATGATGACTCTTGCACACAAATGTTTATAAGAACACAATTTATAAGAGCCAAACTTTGGAAACAGCCCATATGCCCACTAATAGATAAATGGGTAAAGAAAATGTAGTGTTGATATACAAGACAGTACTATTCTGCCATAAAGAAGGACATACCTGAGACAAATCTGATGCAAATGAATCTATCCTGAGGCCATAATCTTAAGTGAAAGTCAGCAGATTTTAAAACAAAGTGAGAATGTATTTGAGAGACATAAAAATAATCATTGTCTTTTCCTATAAGGTGCTTTGGGTCTTATAGTTCTCCAATTTTAGTTCCATTTTAGTATAAATGTAGACGTAATCCAAAATTCAAATTCACAGATACACAGGGAGTGTTTCACTCTTCTCTTCTGACCCCGATTTTCAGTGGAAGTCTGTTTCTTGGCCTTGTCTGTTCTGCTTGCACAGTGACTTCTAGGAGCGAGTATTGCCATATTCCATGTCTTACTAGCAGAACTTACAGTTACAATGATCTCTGCTTAGGCAACTGGATGTGACTATGTGCTTCAGGGCAGCCAATCAGAAGATACTAACTTATAATGATTGAGTTAGAAATGGACACATGTCAGGTAGAACAAGACTGGGCTGAGACTGTCTAGCAATCCTCTTCCCCTATAAAATTAACTTGAACAGATTTTGCTTCACCAAACTACCTTCCGAAGATCTCAGCAAACCAGGTGAGAGGCCACAGTGTTTTTTTTTTTTTATATAATAATAAGAAATGTACATTGAAGAAAGCAGGATAGAAGGATGGGGCATGTCATCCTTTCCCCAGCTCCAGGCAATGCACCATGGAGAGAGATACTTTCCACGTGGAAAAGGGAGAGAAAATGAATGCCAACCTTCAGGGTTGGTGAGAGTACAGAGCTTAGCTAGTGTAACTCCAGTACCAAGAAGAGCCCCAAGATCCCTTCTCCCTGGCCATAACTCATGACCCAGTTCCTGGGTTGGCAGAAGTCAGATGGGCCATGGAGCTCCTATACCTCCACCTGTCTCCATGTAGGCAGTAGAGAGCAAGTCTTACTCCACTGAGGAGTGAAGCCAAAAAGTAAGCTTAGGACTTTGCCTTGGGACTCAGTGTCAGACCCATTGCAGTGAAAGCTAGCACGAGGTAGGCCCCAATGGCCACTATCTCCAGGTCAATGACTGAGGATGCAGCCCTTAGTCTTGTTTTAGCACTAGGCAGAGACCTGTGCCCTCACATAGCACATGCACATTCTTGTCTTCATTACCTGCCGTCTTGATGTGGGCCTGAGGTGCTCCTGAGTTTGTAAAGGTAAGACTCAGAATCAACGCAGTTTAGGGTCAGCATGGGTGGCCAAAAGACTGTCTCTTTCACTCTTCAGGCAGCAGAGCACACAGCAAAATTCTATCTACTAATAGGTAGGACATTGAGGTAAGCATATGAATTTGTCTTGGAAATTAGTGTCAAGAGCAGGCAAACCTAAACTTAGGAAGGCAGTAGCCCCTGTCTCTATGTCAGCACCCAGAGGATAGGTCCTCTGGACACTCATGGCCTTGGGTGACAGGGCTTGCATTCTGAGAAGCATCTCTTGGAGTTGTTTGCAGCAGTCCTGGGCCATAAACACAGCACAGTCCATAAGCCTTGATTCTATCAGCAAATTACACCAGGCATGGTGGGTTATGTGCTCTGTGTATGACCTGTGTTGGTGCTCAGAGGACACCATCTGTACCCTAATGCCAGGTGATAAAACATGAAGAGTTGCTGTTTACCAGGGGAAAAAAGAGGGATATCAAAGCAAGAGATCTATGGTGGTCATTCCACAGAGAGACCCAGGGCTGAGCACAGTCTGTGGTATCTTTAAGGTGCCTTCCACAAGCTGAATTTCAATTTCCACATACATAAATATATATAATATA
>NW_004524735.1:3541648-3553920 GCF_000260255.1 Octodon degus | reverse complement strand
CATATGGTATTTTAGTGTCATATATAATATATTATATATAATTTACAAATTATATGTTAATAAATAATATATAAAGCCTATATATATCCACTTGCCTTGTACACTCTGTTGACTGAAGGACAGGATTTAACAAAACCATCTCAGAATATGAGATAGAGGGCAACTCTAAACTGTGGTCATCTTAGTCACTTAAAAGGTAGAATTGTCTCTAAAGGAACAATGAAAACCAAATTTCAGGAAACACAGCACAGACGCAGAATGAAATATTGACCCTCTCTTTGCTGAAAGAGTGTTTATCCTTCTCTCTTTACACTGATAACCAGCTATGATTAAAGTTCATGAAAGGTTACTGCAACAGTTACATTGTTCATATGTAAGTGAAGGCTGCGCCGAAATGATTTTGCTATAGAAGTGAGGCAGAGCAATGCTTCTGCGTTGTTAATCAGGGCTTACTGGGTTAGTTTTATTACATCATCTCTTCTAATTAGAGCAACTGCGCATCATGTATTAGAGGAATAGGCTGACCTCGAGGAGCAGCTAAGTCTTCTGGCAGATTTTCTAACATGGAATTCTTGCTAGGGAAGTTCTAGAAGGAGTTAAGAGAGTTAAGGATTTGGTGAGATTCTCAGAAGAGTTTCTCAGAAACTGCTATGAAACAGGTTACCAGTATGTTACTGATTCAGGCCCTCTCCCAACCTACCCCATTTTTCCAATGCTTTCAAATGAAGGAAGACCGGCCAAATAGCTCAGCAGATTAAAACGCCTCCAAGCACGCACAGGGGCGGGGCCTGCTGGGGAGATAGCTCAGTAGAATAAGCGCTTGCCTGATAAGTACAAGGGCCTGAGTTCAATCTCCAGTTCCACCAAAATAAATAAATAAAATGAAAGAGGGCTGGCCAAAGAGCTCAGCAGATTGAAGTGCCTGCAAGCAGGCGCAGACACAGGGCCCAGCGTCTGCCATGAGGGTCCTGCCTCAAGGGTGTGTTGAGAGGACAACTGGGACTGGGCGTGGTGGTGCACGCCTATAATCCCAGCTCTTGGAAGGCTGTAAACAGGCAGATCACTACAAGTCCTATCTAGTAGTGAGACACTGAACACCCTGTAAACCCTTCCCTACAATACAAAAAGTAAAATAATAAATAGATAAATAAATATAAAATGAAACAAACTAGGCTGGGTAGAGAACTTGGTGACCTAAATCCCTGCCTGGCAAGTGAAAGGATTTGAGCTGGATCCCTGGTACCGCAGGCCATGCCAGCCCTGATCCTCGGCTTGGTGGCACATGCCTGTAATCTAGGTCTGGGGAGGCCGAGGCTGGAGGATAACTACAAGTGCAAGAGCCTGTATCATAAGAATAAAAAAAAATTTACAAATAAAATAAAGTGAAAGAAACTAATGCTTTCTCCAGTGTTCCGCGAGGGGCTATGAGGTGATGAAGAAAGAGGGCTGGGTCAAGAGGGCAGCACAGCTGCAAATGCCAGGCATAGAAGACCAAGGCCAGGACCCAGAGCCTGAAGTCACAAGGGATGCCTGCCAAACAGCTAACTGGCAGGAACCTGCTGTGCCCCGCAACATGAGCTGCTCAGGAACTTAGCTGCCATCCTGGGGGAGAAGGAAAGACCTTGAACTGATTGAAATTTTACTTCCTGTCATCAGGAGAATAAGGCTTCAGTTGCCTAATAGAGAACCATGTTTGCCTTTCTTACACACCACAGGTTGTGAGCACACAGATTCAAAGTCACTAATAAATGCTTATAAATAATTTTCAAAATGTAAAAATTAACAAATATGAAGATTTAATAGCATTCATTTAATGTTTTCTCTTGTTCAGAGCTAAACTGAACTATCACTTTCTACAAAAGCTGACCTTAGTCACCTTATCTAAAATACAAAATAGCCCCCTCACATCAGTGTAGTTTTCTGTGCTTAGGGTTTCCAGAAAGGTTCATCTTTCTCTTTCACTTTTTCCAAAATATTATTTTCTATCTCCTCCAACTAGAAACGCTCCTTCTTAAAAGGGAGGGATTTTACAACATTTCCAGTGTCCTTTCTACCTTGGCCACTGTAGCTAGACTTTCACAGTCCTCTCTGACAGTCCCCCAATTTTCCTGATCATTCTGTAAAATGCCAAGGCCTTTCCTGGCCTCTCTTTCTGTCCTATTTGAATCACTTTTCCCAAGCCTCTGCTTCTGGAGCAGGCTTGAGCCTGTGTCCTGTCAGCTCACCTGTGTGGAGAGGATTTACCCAGACCCCTGCAGCCCTCTCTCCTCTCCCTCTGCTTATTGGGTTAAAATGGTCAAGAAGGAGCATAATCACTACTCACTTTCAGATTAAGCCCAATTCATTTGCCAAGCTTCATCACAAGACTAATTAATTCTTTGATGCCACCAACCTCCAAAAATACAGGCTTTTGCAAAAAGAAGTGGAAATAAATCGGTCACCTTTCCAGTGCTGAAAAGCAAAGCAAAGTAGATTTCATCTACCCTCTGCTGGTCAAAGATTTAAATGATTCTTTAGTTTTATTTTTACAATTCTACTTTCATTTCTGTAAGTTAGTATTTATTTATTTAATGGTTTAATATTTGTTAATTTGCTTTTTTACTTGACCTGCAATTTCATATACCTACTAAGTTTTCAGTGATGAGGGTATAAGTGAGAAAGATCCAGGTTCTGTCTGCAAACCCTTCACAACGGCGTTAGAGATGTACGTGTGAAGGAGTCACAGGGTCTGTGCCATGCACCACTCCGCTGGTATCAGGGGGACTCTCTCTAAAGACTCTCAAGACCCTGTTTCTCAGATTCATAAAAGTAGAAGGAATACTATGGAATTTAATACTTAAATGGTCAGTATAGCAAAAGACATCCTACACTGTGATGAAATTTAGAGTTCATGCCAAACAGCATGCTTGTATTTCTATCTGTGTCTCAACAACACAAAGGTTAGTGTGTGCCATCCTTTTTCATTTCAATGCTTGAAGGCCACCAAAACTGTTGTATACTTCATACCTTTGAACTCAAGGAGAAAGAGTATAAAGACAAGGTCCAACGATGTTTTTTGTGACACTGTATAGATAGATAAATAGTAACTCTTCCTCCTCTTCCCACTCAACTGTCCTATCCCCATGCTCCAACGAAACCTCCTGAGCATGGAGAGCTTAAAATAGTAGAAGGAATGAAGAACAGACCACAGAACACACCGGCACATAATTTCCAGTTGTGATGTCTGTGTTATCCCACAGTTGTGCTTCCTGTCAATACGGAAGGTTGGCAAGTGGAGTGTATCCAGGAGCCCAGCACAGCCTGAAGCACATTGCCTCATAGACACACAGAGCAAGA
This sequence comes from Octodon degus, assembly GCF_000260255.1. NCBI lineage: Eukaryota > Metazoa > Chordata > Mammalia > Rodentia > Octodontidae > Octodon > Octodon degus. Next base: position 3,550,584 of record NW_004524735.1, on the reverse strand, counting down.
AGCATTTGGCTCTACTGAGGTGAAGGAAGAAGTAGGCTTTAAAAAATCTAGACTCTAGAGGCTCTGTAAAATATGCACTTACTGCCAAGTGAAATCTGTGTAGTATTTTCTTTAAAATGCTCCCATATAAATAAGAGGATATTGCATCCGGAAGAGTGTTTATGGATGCGTACGCTGTGTATGTTTATGCGTGTGAATTAACTCTTTGTTCTCTAGGGACAGTTAGTGCTTTGAGCACTACAACCCGGAATCATATTCTGTTACTTTGAATATGCAGTTTTTATTTATCAACCTCACTCCCAAGTGACTGTGATAGCATGGTACATATTTATTCTAAATCTAATTCTGTATGGTGGTAATTTTCAAAAGCAAAGTTAATTCACTATCACTGATAAAAATAAGTGACGTTCAAGAAATATTGCACAAGCTCTAATGCCTTTTTATGAAACACATATAAAAATCTGGCAATGCAACTGAACATCTTTCTGGTATCATTTCTGCACTAATTTGTTTAGGAACTAAGTCCTGTCTTAATAAATGGTGCTAGGTTTTTACCTATCAAAAGGTAGCTGACCCAGTATACACTTCAGAAAGAATCATTCAAACATGGAATGTTTGGGGTGACTGGGGCCACAGCATGAGCCTCCCACAAGAGAAATTACACATTTGGGCCTGCTCAGTAATGAATGCACAAGTGCCATCAGAATTAGGTAGGAGTCCCAGCATCTGAGGACATCTTGTAATGGGGAGTCAAGAATGAGGAAACTTTCCATGGGTATTGATTCCCACTCCCAGGGTCACCTCTACTGACAAGAAGGCCTTCCAAGAAGAAAAACAACAACAGCAACAAAAAACTATTGTCTTACTTTGATCTATTTTGAATACTAAATCTGGTGCATTGGAATTAAAAACAAACAACAAAAAACAAACAAACTTTCCATTCAAATCACTTTGAACATTTTCACCAATTATTTTTAGAGCTACACTGAGGAATACATGATGCATACAGCATAAGCTACCGGAATCAGCTCTGAAGAACCCATATTCCTTGAATATAATGCTGGGTGCAATGGAAGTAACATGATCTACATTCACCATATGTCAGTTCTCATGAAAGGAAACCTAGTGCAAAAATGACATGATGGCTATTGTAAGAAATGAGTGCAGGGCCAGCCAGATAGCTCAGTACACTAAAGCACCTGCTCAGGCAGGTGCAGGAACCAGGGTCCAGTACCCAGTGTGCCATGCCAGCCCTGACCCCTGGGGTGCACTGAGATGGCGATTGAGGCTGGGCATAGTGGTGTGCACCTGTAATCCCAGTGCTTGAAAGGCTGAAAACAAGAGGATCACTATGAGTCCAATCTACATAGTGAGACCCTGTGGACCCTGTACTAAATACAAAGAAAGAAAGGAAGAAAAAGAAAGAATAAAAGAGAGATTTTCATTACTTGTTAAAAGAAGGTAAATATGCCCACAGTTATTTCTATAGATAGTCTCAGAGGAGTGCATTTCTGGTTAAAATTTCTACAGAATAAAGCTTATTTATTATAATGATTTTCTGGGCATGAGTAGTGGATTTTAAAAAAATTGAAATAGTAAAGGAAAAGGAAATGATCTTTTGTAGCACCTTAAATCTTCATAAAGTTTATCTGCTTCAAAAATTACATAATTAGAGAGCTAAGGGCAGCAGGGAGAGAATGAGATTGCTCCCTCAAAGGGTAATTGGTGTGCAATTATTACTTAGTATGAAACTGTGCTGCATAATTTTCTTATTCATTGCTGCCACTTCATTAGAATATAAAAGGAGATTAAGAATTCTAAAAATAAACAATAAATTCCTAAAACCCTAAGTTATCTTAATGAGTGTAAACATCTTTAGGTAATCTGTTAAAAATGTTTTAAGATTTTGAGGTCAAAATTATATTAAATATCATCTCTGTTGTTGGATTTAATTTAAACTGAGTGTGTGGACTGAGGACAAACACCCTGAATAGAAGCCACCACACACACAAGTTCATTATCTGTCAGCACAGTGAGCACGGAACGACAAACAGAAGAATGCTATGCTTGGAATGGAATTATCATGTTGTTCTAATAATGGTAAAGCCAGCTGCATAATTATCAGCTCTTGGGCTGGCCAAATAGCTCAGCAGATTAAACCTCCTGCTTAGACAGATGCAGCAGCCAGGGTTGGATCCCCAGCCTGCTGTGCTGGCCCTGCCCCCGAGGCACACTGAGTGGCACTTGAGACTGGGAGTGGTGGCCTGCGCCTGCAATCCCAGTTCTTGGGAGGCTAAGCACAGGCAGATCTCTATGAGTCCATCTACAAAGCGAGACCCTGGAGACTCTGTCCTAAAAAAGAACAAGAAAAAAAAAGAAAAGAAAAAGTAAAAAAATAATTATCAACTTTTCATTGTGGAGTTGAGTAAAACAGACTTGAAACAGTTGTCAAAATAATTTAAATTTGAAAAAGAGAGATGGACACATGTCAGGTTTAAATAATCAGGACTGCGGAGTCTAAATACGTTCTCCATCACAGACAGTTAGAATAGAGAGCCCTGTGATTATTCTGTTACCATGATCCAACAGACCTTCCAAATTGTCAGTCATCAGTGTGTAGAATGGGCTGCTTAATCCTGTTGTCCTTTCAGCACTGACAGTCCTGCTTTCAGTCTCAAAAGTTCAACTTGGGTAGTTTAAAAATGTTGTCTTTTCATTTTGCCCATTTACACCTTTTTTCCCCAAAAAAATGAATTGAATCTTGTGATCAAAGATGACTAATAAATATATTCTGCCCCCCCCCAATGACCAATAAGAGTTTACTGGTCATTTTTGTTATGGTGGAATGAATTTGTTTTTTTTGATTAATTAATTAATTAATTTTATTGATCTATGCTTGTCATGCATAATGATCACATTCATCATGAGGAATTAGTATCCATATATACTATATCTTAATTCCTTTTCCCATGCCCCCTTATCTCAATCCTTCTCCCCCGCCCATTTATTTATTTATTTATTTTTAATTTATTTATGTATTTATTTTTGAGGGTGCCAGGGATTGAACTCAGGACCTTGTGTTTGCCAGGCAAGCACTTATTCTCCTGAGCTATCTCCCTGGACACCCCCCACCCCCATTTACAAAAGCTTTGTTTCCTTTTTTTCCCATTACATTCTCTTTTTTTATTTTAATTATTTTTTAAAAAATTTTATTGAGAAAGAAATAGCAATGAGAAAGTTTCAAAACGGGTTAGTAGCAGAGTTACAGTAATTAATACTTTGCATATTGTTGTCTTCATAGTAGTTAGTCATAGTACAAGATACAGACATGATATCTTGTCTAAACACTATTACTTTAAAATTAAGGGAAAACAGCTGTATATCTATGCTATTTTCTATATACAGATAGATTTTTTTTCCACTACAAAATGGTCCTTCATTTATATCCCCCTTTTTGTTTGCTTTTGTCAGAGATGGGTAGTCCATTGCCATTCAAATTACATTCTCTTTTTTAAAAAAAATTATTTTCCCTTCTCTCTCACTCTTTTTGGGGTCCCTTGTTGATCTTATTGTTAGTGTTTAATTTAATTTTTGAAAATAACTGATCCACTCTGGGAATAGATTAATATTTCTGTTTGATGTTCCATGCATGTTTTAAAACAACTGTCTTGGCTAGGAAGAATCCTAACTACATTACATTTCACAATTCACCCACACATCATTTATTTCAGGGTAGAACAGCATCTTAATTTTTCAATTGCTTGGACACAATTGCACTGCTTTTACATTGGTCAATTTCTACTTCAATTTCTTGATGTAGTGTGAATCCTGGGACACATACTGAGGTAACTAGAACCTTGGATTTTGTTTGCTTTCTTTTTTTATTCAAAGAGAGTGGTATTTGCTGGCAGCAGAAATTAAGGAAAGGAAACTGAGGCATTGTCTTGAATCTTAGTCTGGGCTCTGTTGCTGAGTTGACAAACTAGATAATTTATAAAGCTCATAAGTTCATTTCTCACAGTTGTCATTGTGTAGGGTCAGACACAATAGCATCTGGGGGGGGGGCCTTGAAGGGTATCGTGTGGTGAGGAAGTGTGTGAGTGAGACAATGACAGGGAAAGACAAATTGTTTTGTGCTTATATGCCCACTCCAGTGCTGAGGGCTTGGAGCCTTGCATAATGGAAGATCTCTCATGGCTTCGTCACCTCTTAAAGCTCTATTTCTTCTTCCTACTGCAGTGATTCAATGTCAACATGAATCTTACAATGGGCAGTGAGTCAATGATGACACAAGAAAATCTATATAACAGGGAAAAATTGGGGAGTCTTTGGTAAGAAGAGAAAAGAAAAAGCTCTGGTAATAATTAGATTTAGCTGTATTCTCTTCCTCACCTCATTTGCTGATTTGAACCAATAAACTCCAGGGCTATCCAAATCGTGCACTAAGTTCTCAGGTAAAATAATACCAAGTGCCGTGTAATATATAATTTTCTTACCAATATAGCATAAACAAAATAGAATGTATTTAATGCAATATAAAAAGAAACCTAAATCATGTAATAATCCATTCCAAAACTGGCATGCAAATAAGATGAATCAAATTATCTTCAATAACTCTCTTTACTGAGTTAAGCAAAAATTCAATTATATGGGTTTATATCTCTATAGGTTTCAATCTGGCTTGGTTTCAATTTTTGAAAATAAGTTGTGGGGGTCAATCTTGCTTCAGCCTTAATTATCTGATCTGTGTGGCATTTCAGCTTTCCCTAGTTCCATCCTTCCTTCACACAAACCTTGTATAATACCAGTGCTCATTCTTGGTAGTGCCAGAATAAAGCTTAATCACTTTCAGCCTAAATTGAGAAGAATTGTCTTGACTTCTTAACTCTCAGATGGTTCTGTGGAAGACAAAATCATCTCTTTAGTTAACCTGAATTAGGATTTCCCCCACTGCTAAAAGCCTTACCTTGGAGTGGTGATGGTGGGGATGGATCTAAAACACTCACGTTCAAGCTCTTAGAGTTATAGGTCCCTTAGAGACAGAAAACAAATAGGACAAGCAGTAGATGAATGGACAGACATAAGAGGAAAAGTGAGAAGCCCATAAGAATTTTGTAAAATTCCACTGATCCTAGGAAATTGAAGGCCAAGAATTTTTTTTCTCTCTTGGTGACAGGGGTTGAGAACCTGGATCTCTGACCCTGATTCCAAGAAACAAATTCCCTAGAATGCGGCCATTCTGGAATCTCTTGAAGCTGCCACAGCCATTCTGGAGCATGGCTCTCTGTGGCAAAGACCCTCACCTTTTCAGTTCTGAGGCCACAAAGGGCAGACACCTGCCACTTCCTGTGGTGCCCTCAGGACATCTTTCATATTCTCATGTTCCTTCTGAGCAATGGAGATCTCAGCTCTATCTTTGCATTCCACAGTCTTCTTGGGATTTCCTTTCTGGCCAAACCCACAACATTTTAAGTCATTCTGCTGGGCTCTTTGCTCTTGATTCTCAACATAAATCTGACAAAAAGCCCTCAACAATAGTCATACCACTGCCTCAATATTTGAAGGCCTTGAAATTTCTTTTGACAGATTAACCAGTCCACCATACTTACTCTCAGTAGTAGGCAAAATCTCTAGACAAGAGAAAAATGCAGACAAACTTTCTGCCAACCCTTAATACACATCATCTGTAGTCCAAAAACCAATGTAGTCTTTCTTCCCAGCAGAAACCTCCCCAGCCTGGTCTTTCCAGACAGGATATCTATCAGCCTTCTGGTCTTCTGAGCTAGGTGTACTCCAGTGCTTCTCTTTCAGGCAACATCTCCTAACCTTTCCTTAAGCCATTTGCAAAGGCTCATAATTCATATGGCCAGGTCCATAGTCAAAGCAATGACCCCACTCAATTCTGTCCCAGTTACTTTTCTCTCATTTATGGGACAAAATATCCAACACCCCAAATTAAGCTAGTACACGTTTATGTAGCTCACAGTTAATAGAGGCTTCCATGCATACTCAGCTGGCTCTAAGGCAAAGTGGCACATCCCAAAGAACAGCCATCCATGGCAGCAGAAGACAGCAAAGAGAACAGAAGGAGCAGCAGCAGCTACCTTTCTCCTTTTCTTACAAGCAGGCTACCCTGGGATGGTGATGTAGAACTTATACAGTGTCCATGCCCTCCTCTTGCACAGGATGAGGATGTCTACAAAGTGAGAATCCTGGCTTCCTGCTGAGTCACTTAATTAATTATCCAAACCTCTCAAGTTGACATAATGTATCCACCAGTATCAACTGACCTTAAGGCTCTGTAATGCAGTCACCAAAAATAAGACAGCATTTTAAGCTGCCTTGCTGAGCATCAAAGGCCCAACACACATCCATACCCCCTTAACAGGGCTATAATATCAATTAGTTTAAGGCATTTCAGGAAGTACAATCAACTATTTGATGACTACTAAGCTAGCAAGTAGAGACTTCAATAACTACACAGGACAGAGAAAGAAGATTTTTAAAAATCAGTTAAGAAACTTGTTAGTCAAACAAGTTTTGACAGCAACTATTACCACAGTAAGCAGCAGCAAAAAAATCAAGAAAAATGTCCAGATTTTAACAAAAATTTGCAAGATATGGAAAGAAATGAAATAGTAAGGCCCATAAATAGAGGGGAATTTGTCAATAGAATCTGTCTCAGGAAGCCTAGACATTGGGCTTAGTACATAGAGACTTTAAGCCATTTAAGTTATACTTAATGAATTAATGGAAACCGTATCTCCAGTCCTAAAGGAAAGTGTGATGTGATGTGTCCATGGACAAAGAATATAAATAAAAAGGTATGTACAAATAATAGAGAGTTGAAAAGTGCAATCACTGAAATATAAATTGACAGCAAGTGCTGAAGAGTCCATGCAAGCAAAAATAATCAGAGATTCTGAAAATTAAAAAAAAAAGATTATACAATTTAAGTAACAAAATAACAAAATGAAGAGAAAATAATTTGAGCTAGACACCATAATACACATGCTGGACACCATCAAACATGCTGACATATGTAAATGGGGCACATGGAAAGAGGAAAGACACAACATACTGCAAGAAGGCCCAGCATACCCAAAATTTAATGTAAATCATTAATCTATATGTTAAAGAAGGTCCATCAACTGCAGGTTAGAAAGACATCAAGAAGCTACGTATCAAGCAAATAAATAAATAAAAGTGAAGCTCTATATCTAGACCCCACATACATGTATTTTTTTAATATTTTATTTTGAAGAGTTAAAAAGAAAAATGCAAAAACAGACAGAAACAGAGGAATATACAACACTAATGTAATTCATATTTTCAAAACAAGAATAGGAAAGTAATTATGGTTGTTATATTACAGATTTTTATCATCAAATCTGTTGTTCAGATTAAAAGATACAGGTTTGCAAGATTGGAAAAATAATTGTGCATTCATGCTTGTTTTCAATAAACCTTAATATTTTTTTCTTGAACTTTTTAATTTATTTTAAAGAAAATAAAATAATAATTGATGGCTGAGTATGTTTATAGTTGTATCTGCATTTTCTAATCTGTTCCATTGATCCTCAGGTCTGTTTTTTTTTTTTTTTTCCAGTAGCATGCTGATTTTATTCCAGTAGCTTTGTAGTATAATTGCAAGTCAGGGATTGTAATGCCTCCTGCCTTGCCTTTGTTGCTCAGGACTGCCTTTGCTATTCTAGGTATTTTTTGGTTCTAAATAAATTTTAGGAATGTTTTCTGTAGCTCTGTTAGGTGCCTTGGTGGTATTTTGACAGGAATTGCATTAAATCTATATAACAACTTTGGGAGTGTGGCCATTTTCAGTGTTGTTTTTTCCTACCCAAGAGCAAGGAATATCCTTCCATTTTCTGAAATCCTCTCCAATCTCTTTTTTTATTGTATTTTAATTTTCATCTATAATATTTTATTTCCTTTGGTAGAATAATTCCTAAATATTTCTCTCTTTTTTGGATACTATTGTAAAGGGTATTATTTCCGTAATTTCTCTCCCAGTGAGTTTGTTATCTGTGTAGTGGAATGCTATTGATTTTAGGTGTTGATTTTGTATCTTTCTATGCTACTGAATTTATTAGTTCTAGGAGATACCTGGTGGAGTTTTCTGGGTCTTCCATGTAGCATATCATGTCTTCCTTACTTATTCTTCTCTTTTTATTTCTCTCTGTTACCTAATGGCTCTGGATAATGTATCCAGAACTATACTGAATACAAGTGGTGATAGTGGACATCTTTGTCTTGTACCTGATTTGAGAGTAAAAACTTTCAGTTCTTCTCCATTTACAGTGATGTTGGATGTTGGTTTGTCTTAGATGGCTCTCAGGCCATCTAGTCCAATTTTCTGTAGGGCTTTGATCATGAATGAGTGTTGGGCTTTATCAAAAACCTTTTCTATGTCTGTTAAGATGATCATGTGGTTTTTACTTTTGGCTCTATTGACATAGTGTATTCCATTTATAGATTTGTGTATGTTGAACCATCCTTGCATCATTGGAATGAATCCTATCTAGTTATGGTGTATAATCTTCCCGATGATTTGTTGCATTCTATTCGCTAGAATTTTATTAAGAATTTTTGTATCTATGATCCTAAGGAAGATTGACCTGTAATTCACTTTATTGGTTGAATGTTTCTACTGTTTTAGGATCAAGGTAATACTTGAATCCAGGAATGATTTAGGAAGTATGACATTCTTTTCAATTTCTCTGAGGAATTTGAGGAGTACTGAGACTACATCTTCTCTAAATTTCTTTTTATTTTCAGTTATTGAAATTGTGGGTTTTTCCTAGAGACCACCCACTTGGGCCCCCCTCCTGTCCCTCTCTCAAACAGGAGCTTCTTTCCCTCAATAAATACATTCTGCTCATACAAAGTATGGATTTTGCATTTTGTGTTCTTTTCTCAAT
>NW_004524735.1:3535623-3541548 GCF_000260255.1 Octodon degus | reverse complement strand
AAAAAAATTAATTTTGAATGTTATATAACATACATATAAAACAAGATAGAAAAATACATTATAAACTTATAACGATGGCTATAAATACATTATATGACATGTTTCTCATAGGCAATAGGTTGATTATGGAACATACATAGCATGAAACTAATAAGGTAATAAAGAATAGACAAAAAAATACATGGCAGCTGTACGATATCATACAAGTGACACTCCCATCTACTCACACAAAAAATTACATAATACTATCAGAAAAAAGTCTTAACTACATAATTTAATAAAAAATAAATTCAATAAAGAATGATCATACTGAGAACCAAGGCATACAGAGATTTCAGAAGTCATGTTTTTTTTGTTTTTTTTTTTTTCAGTTGATCCAAAAAATTGTCAATTAAGTTTTCAAAAGTTTGTTCTAGGCCAACATTACCTTATAAATGTCACACATTAATTATTCATACGTTTAATTTCTTTCAGTTGTGAATCCATCAGGACCTGGGCTTTTCTTTGTTAATAAGTTTTTTATTACATTTTCAATTTCATTGGCTGATATTGGGTTACTCAGAGTTTTATATCTTCTTGATTCAGTTTTGGTAATTTGTACCTATGCAAGAATCTGTCCATTTCTTCTGTGTATTTGATTCTATGAGAGTAAAAATTTTCAAACTAGTAATTGATGATCTTCTGAATTTCCACAGGATCTGTACTAATTTTGCCCTTCTCATTCTTTATTGCTTGAATTTGAGTTCTTTTCTTCACTCTTTTAGATGAGGTTGGCTAAGGATTATTCAATTTTGGGGGGGTAGTGGGTGGTACCAGATATCCAAACTCAGGACCTTGCACTTGCCAGGTGAGCGCTTATTCCACTGAGCTGTCTCTCTGGCATCCAGGTTATTCAATTTCATTTAATCTTTCAAAGAAGCAGCTGTTTGATTCTTTAATTATTTGTATTGTTTTCTTTGTCTCAATTGCATTAATTGCTGCTATAATTTTTATAATTTCCTGCTTTCTTTGGGTTTTGAGCTTGGTTTGCTCCTCTTTTTAAAGCTTCAGGAGCAGCATTAGGGTATTTATTTGCTCTCATTCTGTTTTCCTAATGTATGAGTTCACCACTATAAATTTCCCTCTGAGGATTGCTTTCATTGCATCCCACAAATTCTGGTAAGTTGTGTTTGAATTTTCATTGGATTGTTTATTTACTTGTTTAATTTCATCTGTAACCCATTGATTGCTAAGGAGGATGTTATTTAATTTCCATATGTTTCTGGAGGTTTTGTAGTTTCTTTTGTCATTAATTTTCAGTTTCATTACAATATGGTCAGATAATATACATGAGATAATTTCTGTTTTCTTGCATTTACTTAAGCATGATCTATGGATTGGTATGTGATATATCTTAGAGACCATCCCATGTGCAGCTGAAAATAATGTGAATTCAGATATTGTTGGGTCGGGTACTCTGTAAATGTCCACTAAGTCCATTTGTTCAAAGATGTTTTTCAGATCTGATACTTCTTTGTTAATGTTTTGTCTACTTGACCCATCTTTATGACATAAGGGGCATTAACATCCCCTGATAAGATTGTGTTATTGGTTATTTGATTTTTTATGTCCTTTAAAATTTGTCTTATATAGTTGCATGCTCTGATATTTGGTGCATACATTTTTATGACTGTTATCTCTTCCTCTTGAAATCTTCCCCTAACAAGTACATAGTGACCTTCTCTATCTAATTTGATTTTTTTTTTTTTTTTTTTGGTTTGAAGTTCAGATTGTCTGCTAACAGACAATCTACCTCTGCTTTTTTCTGAAGTTCTGGAGCATGTAAGTACTGTTTTCAATCCTTTGACTTTCAGCATATAAATTTCTTTAAGGGTTAAATGTGTGTCCTGTATACAGATATTGTTGTATTTTGTTTCTTGATTCACTCTGATGATCTATTTTTTTTAATTGGTGAATTGAGCCCACTTACATTGCAGGTTATAATTGATATATATTAGCTTATGTTTGTCATATTATTTTCCTGCTGCTGGTTGCCTACTTTTCCTGTTTCTAATTGTTTGCCTTGTGTGGTGTGTACTTCCTTTTGTTGTTCTTGGAATTGTGGTCACTTTGATCCATTTTGAGAATTTCTTTTAGGACTCTGTGTGGCGTTGGTTTCATTGTCATGAATATTTTTAATTGTTCTTTGTCATGAAAGTACTTCATTTCTCCATTGATTTTGAGAGAGTTTTTCAGGGTATGTCAGTCTTGACTGGAATTTGTTTCTCATGCAACTTGGCTTTGCTCCATGCTCTTCTTGTCTTCCTGGTTTGTGCTGAGAAATCTACTGGTATTCTGATGGGTTTTCCTTTAAATGTGATGTGTTCTTTTGTGTAGCACCTTTTAGTATGTTGTTTTTGTGCTGAATTTCTGGGATCTTGATTATTATATGTCTGGGTGTAGTTTTAATTAGGTTGATATTATTTGGAGTTCTACAAGCCTTGGTTATCTGAATGTCAGAGTGTTTCACTGTAGTTTGGAAGTTTTCTGCTATTACTTCCACCCATATTCTTTTTATGGATTTTGTGTTGGCTTCTTCTTTCTATTTTTTGCATATCGGTCTTATGTTATTCATCTTTGCATCATCTTGTATCTGTTGAAGTATTATTTCCTGAGTCTTTGTTGTTTTTAACAGATTTTTCCTTACTCGTTCACTAGTTACAATGGTATCTTCAAGATCTGAAATCTATCTTCACTTTCATTCAAATGGTTTTGCCAATTTTTAATGGAGTTGTTAATTTCTTAATTATCTCTTTAAATCTGTTTCATGCATTCTATTTCTTTCCTATATTGCTCATTCAAAATTATCATCATTTATTTTTTATCCTCCCCTATTTTTATCAAAGTCTTCTTTAGAAATGCTTAGTAATTCTTTCATTATAGTTATCATTTCTTTTTATACTGGGGAGATTATCTCTGATCTAATTTCCTCTATACTGCTCTGTAGTTATTTCTTTCATTCATTTGCTATTATTGCAGAAATATCAGATGTGGCTTTCAACTCTTCTATGCTGATGTATCCTGGGTTTGTTCTGGGTGAGCACAGGGCCTGCAATTGCATTTTTCTCCTTCTTTTTGCCATTTTCTTTCCTTTTACTTTTCTTTTCTTTCTTTTTTTTTTTCTTTTTTTTTTTTTTTTTTTTTTTGTGGAACTCGGGATTGAACTCAGACCTTTGCACTTGCCAGGCATCTCCTTCTCCCCAGAGAGAGAGAGAGAGAGAGAGAGAGAGAGAGAGAGAGAGAGAGAGAGAGAGAGAGAGAGAGAGAGAGAGAGAGAGAGAGAGAGAGAGAGAGAGAGAGAGAGAGAGAGAGATTTCAAAAACCAATTAAACAGTTATCCGTATGCTGATTGGACACATATTTCCAGCTAGTTGTACAGAGAAACTTGGAGGGATTTTTTTTTTTTTGTCCATGTGGAGCCAGGCTAGGCCCACTTTAAGGGCATATTTGGCTCGGCATGTGATGCTGGGGATCAAACGCAGTCACCTGCACCTGAACAAGTTTACCCAAGCAGGCGCTTTAGACAACTGAGCTATCCTACCAGCCCCCACCCCCGGGCCCACATTTCATGTCATATATGAATTTTAAATCAACATCTGAAAGATTTATTCATGAAAAATAAAATTATAAAATCTTTAGGAATATCTTGTTTAATCTTCAAAATAGTCTCTAGAGGTGGATCTTATCATTTTTACCCTCATTTCACTCACAAGTAAACTAAACATTTACATAGATGGTAAAAGTAAGACATTTACATGGGAGCATCAACTCCACTACCCAGCTTTTTACCCAGAACACAGTGCTGTAGTTAAAAAGTCCTAGTTTAGTCCTAACACAGACTAAAAACAGAGGTAAAAGTAGGCAGGAGACCAAAGACAGTTGAAGTTCTATCAGTATTGCTAGAAATTTTCACATAGTTTATTTAGAAAAAAAAGTTGGGATGTAAATCAACTCCCCAAGAAATGTTCTGTTGAAGGTCAGATTTTAAAAAGAGGAGAAGTGAAGTTTGAAATAAGCAGCATAAAATAACATTAAAGGACCACACAACAAAGGAGAGAAAACTCAAGTTCAGCTTGTAGATTCTTTGGAGACTGTATTAAACTATTTGAAATGAGAAAGCATTGTAATTATATTCAGAAAGAGCTACATTTAGAACCATTCCTTGTGAGCCGCACTACGACAATCAATGATTGTGGAGAGCACTGTACTGGCACTGTTGCATCTAACACTCTGCTGTATTTAACGTCAGTGTAAAGCTGACTTACTTTTCTCAAGCTCTTCTAATCCTTTAGAAAATTCCACAGTTACAGCTCATTTTCTGTGGTTTCCACTTGGAGAATTTGAGGTTTGGAAAACACTGTTTGCACAAAGGCATAGCTAGTAAAATTCCTGAGGTAGAATCCAAAACCCAATCTCTCTGGTGGTAAACCCACATTTTCTCACAGGTAAAATGGGACCAGCAATTAATTACAAGTAAGTACAGCTGAGTTACAATTACAGTTACTTGATAATAAGATTTTTGCTAGCCTAATATTTGAATTTAGTTTGCACACACAGCTAGACATCCCAATCTCATGCATTCTGACATTTCTAACTCAAACACAAAAAGACTGCAACCACAATGGTTTTCCTTTTGTCCTATATTTTTGTCCCACTGAGCCCTCTAGTTAATGTCTCAGTTAAACTGTATCTAACTTGTAGCCAACGTACGCAATTTCCTTCTTGCTTAGCAAGTCTCTGCACATACGAATTTAGGTAAATCTCATTTTGAAGATCAATTTTGTTTTGTTTTGTTTTGAGACAAGGTTTCACTTGAATATACTCTGTAATCCAGGCTGGCCTCAGTGGCAGCTATCTTTCTGCCTTATCCTCTAAAGTGCTGGTGTTACAAGTATGCACCACTATTCCTAGATAGAATTCTTGACCATATACCTAAAACATTATTAAGTCTTGTAATATGTGCAGTAGAACTGGGAGGTAAAATTTCTGTTTTCTATAAATAACCTTCTCACTGTTTTGTTATGAAAATTATGATATTTTGATAGATTATCTAACTATATTTGACACCCAGGATAACTGGAATCGGAGGATGCTGACAGGGAGCTTAGCTTCATTTGTAAATCTTTTTCAATAAGCTTTTTCCCCAGATTCAGTGGAATGTGGAACATGTGGGAGGCAGGAGTACGAATATGTGTAAGTTGAGGGGATTCGGGCACTTTTGAACCAAAGATTCATTTACCCTTGAGGAGGGCCAAGGTATAAGCAAGCACACTGTCTAAATTTTTGCCACAGGTCAGGAGAGAACACGTGGGTTAGGTGGACACCTTCCGCCCCTCCCAAGCCCATTCAGAAATAACTCAGTGAACAAAACTACATAAATACTATTGATGTGAAGTGCAGACCACTTCGCTGGAGCAGGGTCAGAAAAGCCCACAGGACTCCACAAACGGAGATCCGCACGGCACTGGAAATTTGGCAGACTCTCCGAGCATGCACATTGCCAAGTGGAGCTACACTGCCTGTCCTGAGCCTGTGCTAGAGCTGTGACATTATTTGTGGTTTGATATCCATTTTAATGGAAGAGCACATAAAAATTTTGAAACATGGCCTGGCATACAGAAATGATTAATAAATCAAGTTATCATGTTTGGTGTATAATTAGTGCCTACCATGTGTCAGACATTGTTTAGTGTTCTGTAAATAAAACATTGAGAAAAAAATAAAATCTATAACCTCAAGCTCATGTTTCAATGGGAAAAATTATAATAGGAGAATTATTTGATTTAATAGATGGTATTAAATGTTGTAGAGAAAAAGATTGATAAGTTAAAAAGAAAAAGGAAAGAAAGAAAAAAGGAAGAGAAAGAGAGATAGAGAGAGGGAGAG